>NW_028122023.1:0-48402 GCF_965194805.1 Balaenoptera borealis | reverse complement strand
ATTCGTACAAAGTTCGATCAGGGGCTGTGATGCCACCTGGATTGACCATATCTAGACCTACAGCTGATTGAGACATAAGGGTGGACACTCTTGGGGCTGAGAGGATTGGTGTGTTTGGGTGAGCAAACGCAGACCCTTTAAATAATACTGCATGGTACCCATTCTATGGATCCCAAATCTCCAGGTTCAATGGAATCTTCCTACAGAGAAAAAAATGCTTGGGAAACCCGGTAGATAGTATACAGTGTGATCGAGAAAGGTTTCTGAAACGCACCTCATTCCTCATCTCCTGGTGCTCGGGTTCGCCATTCCAGCCGCTTTACTAACAATCTCCCCACTTGGAGAATCAGCACCTTTAACCTCCTGTTTCGTACAGGTTGCAAATTGTCCTGAGGATGAATGGGAAGAGGGGGAACCCATGAGAGGCTAGCTCTAGGTGTTGGGACAGGTATAGGTCACTCTAATTTCCCATCAGGAAGAAGAATTAACCACAGGCTCAGCCTGCCCCACGGAACCAGAATAGGGCCTTAAGCAATTCTGCGGTTTTGTGGCCAGCTTCCAAAAAAGCGAGTTGAAAAATGTAGCTCAGGAGCACTGCAATTCACAATCCTGTAGAGTTATAAATGCTAACTCAAGTCCAAAAATATATTGAAGGAAGGCAACGAATAGGATTTGAAATCAAGGCAGAATTGCAGGAAATTTATATAGTTTATATGTTAAGTGTTTATATACATTTAACATACATTAGCCTATTTAGGTTAGCCCCATAATCCTAATTTTTCCATCCTTCCACCTTTCATTTTGGTTAACCTTTAGTTTGTTTTATAAGTCTGTGAGTGTCTTTTTCTGTGGAAGTATGTTCATTGGTAGCAATCTTAGGATAACTTGTGTAAATGATATCATAGGATATTTGTCATTCTCTTTTGACTTACTTTACTTAATATGATTATTTCTAGGCTCATTTGTAGTCCTGAAAACGGCACTCTTCATTTTTTTACCGAGGCTACTATTCCATTCTGTACATATACCACTTCTTCTTTGTCAATTCATCTGTTTATGGACCTTTTTTTTGCTTCCATGTCTTGGCTATTTCAATATTGCTGCAGTGCACATTTGCCTGCCTCTGTCTTTCTGATTCCGGTGGTCTTAGATTATAGGCCCAAAAGGTGCCCTGCTACATCATCTGGTAGCTCAATTTTTACCTTTTAAAGCAGCTCCATTCAGTTTTTGTTAGTGCTGTTACCACTTTACATCCCACCAGCTGCTAGAAGGTACAAAGTTCTCTAAAACCCCTTCAGCATTTATAGTTTGTAGACGTTTTGCTGATGGTCCTTTGACTGGTGTGAGCTGAAACCTTTTTGGAGTTTGGATTTGCATGTGGCTAATAATTCCTTATACTAAGCTTTAGGCATGTCCTTTTTTTCTTTTCCTCTTTTTTTTAAAGAGTGAGTACAAATCCTCTCTTCATATTGACTTCTTGAAAAATTTGTCATGTGTTGAATTTTCTTGCCTATTCCCTACCCCAGGGCATTTTTTGAGGGGAGGTGTCATTCACAGCCCTACAGTCCTTGCGACTGTTAAGCAACCATTAGCACTGGGTTGAAAGCTGCTGTTGTGAGAAACAGCCACAAGGCGGCAGCATTATTACGTTCTCAACCCTTGTTACTAGGGCAACAGAGTCTTCCTGGAGGTAGTGTTCCGAGGTTGTATATTAGAGAGGAATGTGCGGAGACAAGCCCCCAGATTTCAGGGGGTAGATACGAATCGCCTTTAGAGCACATGAAAAGTGGCAAAACGTCGACAATGATGCACTTGGCCAAAAAGGGCGTATGCGTTTTTTCCTGAATATATTCAGGAAAAACCGCATACGCCCTTTTTGGCCAACCAAGCAAGACGGAAAGGCAAATCAGCACTACAAATAAGTCTCACTTCCCATCCGTCCAAAGACCATGCAAAAAAGTGTAAAAACCAGAAGTGCAGGACAGGTCAGGTAGAAAAGGGAGCCTTGTTAGGCTGATGGGCGGGATGTAAATTGCCAATGGCCACTCTGGAGAAGTGCATGGTGTTTCCTAAAACATCTAAAAAACACAGCTAGAGAGCATAGGGCACTTCCACTCATGGGCATATAAATTGGGAAAACTAAAAATCAGCAAGACACAGGCACCCCAAAGTTTAGGCCTGCTCTGTTTACAAGAACCTCCACTTCATTACAACTTAAATATGCCAGGATAGAGAAAAATGGATAAAGAAGTGTGGTACTTATGTACAATGGAATATCACTCAGCCATGAAATCAACGTCATACGGCTACTAGCAGCATGATGAGTGGATTTAGGTACGATGTTTCTAAGTGAAATAAGTCACACAGAAAAAGACACTTATCATAAGATATCACTTATAGAGGGAAAGTAAAAATCGCTACACATGACCTGATTACAAAACAGAACAGAGTCACACATTTAGAAAACACTGGATGGCTGCTTAACTGGAAAGGTGAGGTGCGGTGAGGCATAAAACAAGGGTTTGAAATTAGCACACATACCGTTCCATAAACCAAATATGTAACAGACAACACCTACCCCTTGCTCAGTGAACTGGACTCAACGCCCCCTATTCACCGCACAAGAGTATATCTGACTACTAAGAATCTTAAAACCTATGTATTGATATCTCTCTGTAAATGAATCAAGTGGGTGTAAAGCGGCATAAACACAGCAGTGAAAAGCAGCTAAACCCCATTATAAAAATCAATTACTTTTAAAAACCCGTGAAACAAAAACAGTGAAAGAGAGAGCAATTCTTACAAAATTCGTTCAGGGGCTGTGATGCCACCTGGATTGACCATATCTAGACCTACAGCTGATTGAGACATAAGGGTGGACACTCTTGGGGCTGAGAGGATTGGTGTGTTTGGGTGAGCAAACGCAGACCCTTTAAATAATACTGCATGGTACCCATTCTATGGATCCCAAATCTCCAGGTTCAATGGAATCTTCCTACAGAGAAAAAAATGCTTGGGAAACCCGGTAGATAGTATACAGTGTGATCGAGAAAGGTTTCTGAAACGCACCTCATTCCTCATCTCCTGGTGCTCGGGTTCGCCATTCCAGCCGCTTTACTAACAATCTCCCCACTTGGAGAATCAGCACCTTTAACCTCCTGTTTCGTACAGGTTGCAAATTGTCCTGAGGATGAATGGGAAGAGGGGGAACCCATGAGAGGCTAGCTCTAGGTGTTGGGACAGGTATAGGTCACTCTAATTTCCCATCAGGAAGAAGAATTAACCACAGGCTCAGCCTGCCCCACGGAACCAGAATAGGGCCTTAAGCAATTCTGCGGTTTTGTGGCCAGCTTCCAAAAAAGCGAGTTGAAAAATGTAGCTCAGGAGCACTGCAATTCACAATCCTGTAGAGTTATAAATGCTAACTCAAGTCCAAAAATATATTGAAGGAAGGCAACGAATAGGATTTGAAATCAAGGCAGAATTGCAGGAAATTTATATAGTTTATATGTTAAGTGTTTATATACATTTAACATACATTAGCCTATTTAGGTTAGCCCCATAATCCTAATTTTTCCATCCTTCCACCTTTCATTTTGGTTAACCTTTAGTTTGTTTTATAAGTCTGTGAGTGTCTTTTTCTGTGGAAGTATGTTCATTGGTAGCAATCTTAGGATAACTTGTGTAAATGATATCATAGGATATTTGTCATTCTCTTTTGACTTACTTTACTTAATATGATTATTTCTAGGCTCATTTGTAGTCCTGAAAACGGCACTCTTCATTTTTTTACCGAGGCTACTATTCCATTCTGTACATATACCACTTCTTCTTTGTCAATTCATCTGTTTATGGACCTTTTTTTTGCTTCCATGTCTTGGCTATTTCAATATTGCTGCAGTGCACATTTGCCTGCCTCTGTCTTTCTGATTCCGGTGGTCTTAGATTATAGGCCCAAAAGGTGCCCTGCTACATCATCTGGTAGCTCAATTTTTACCTTTTAAAGCAGCTCCATTCAGTTTTTGTTAGTGCTGTTACCACTTTACATCCCACCAGCTGCTAGAAGGTACAAAGTTCTCTAAAACCCCTTCAGCATTTATAGTTTGTAGACGTTTTGCTGATGGTCCTTTGACTGGTGTGAGCTGAAACCTTTTTGGAGTTTGGATTTGCATGTGGCTAATAATTCCTTATACTAAGCTTTAGGCATGTCCTTTTTTTCTTTTCCTCTTTTTTTTAAAGAGTGAGTACAAATCCTCTCTTCATATTGACTTCTTGAAAAATTTGTCATGTGTTGAATTTTCTTGCCTATTCCCTACCCCAGGGCATTTTTTGAGGGGAGGTGTCATTCACAGCCCTACAGTCCTTGCGACTGTTAAGCAACCATTAGCACTGGGTTGAAAGCTGCTGTTGTGAGAAACAGCCACAAGGCGGCAGCATTATTACGTTCTCAACCCTTGTTACTAGGGCAACAGAGTCTTCCTGGAGGTAGTGTTCCGAGGTTGTATATTAGAGAGGAATGTGCGGAGACAAGCCCCCAGATTTCAGGGGGTAGATACGAATCGCCTTTAGAGCACATGAAAAGTGGCAAAACGTCGACAATGATGCACTTGGCCAAAAAGGGCGTATGCGTTTTTTCCTGAATATATTCAGGAAAAACCGCATACGCCCTTTTTGGCCAACCAAGCAAGACGGAAAGGCAAATCAGCACTACAAATAAGTCTCACTTCCCATCCGTCCAAAGACCATGCAAAAAAGTGTAAAAACCAGAAGTGCAGGACAGGTCAGGTAGAAAAGGGAGCCTTGTTAGGCTGATGGGCGGGATGTAAATTGCCAATGGCCACTCTGGAGAAGTGCATGGTGTTTCCTAAAACATCTAAAAAACACAGCTAGAGAGCATAGGGCACTTCCACTCATGGGCATATAAATTGGGAAAACTAAAAATCAGCAAGACACAGGCACCCCAAAGTTTAGGCCTGCTCTGTTTACAAGAACCTCCACTTCATTACAACTTAAATATGCCAGGATAGAGAAAAATGGATAAAGAAGTGTGGTACTTATGTACAATGGAATATCACTCAGCCATGAAATCAACGTCATACGGCTACTAGCAGCATGATGAGTGGATTTAGGTACGATGTTTCTAAGTGAAATAAGTCACACAGAAAAAGACACTTATCATAAGATATCACTTATAGAGGGAAAGTAAAAATCGCTACACATGACCTGATTACAAAACAGAACAGAGTCACACATTTAGAAAACACTGGATGGCTGCTTAACTGGAAAGGTGAGGTGCGGTGAGGCATAAAACAAGGGTTTGAAATTAGCACACATACCGTTCCATAAACCAAATATGTAACAGACAACACCTACCCCTTGCTCAGTGAACTGGACTCAACGCCCCCTATTCACCGCACAAGAGTATATCTGACTACTAAGAATCTTAAAACCTATGTATTGATATCTCTCTGTAAATGAATCAAGTGGGTGTAAAGCGGCATAAACACAGCAGTGAAAAGCAGCTAAACCCCATTATAAAAATCAATTACTTTTAAAAACCCGTGAAACAAAAACAGTGAAAGAGAGAGCAATTCTTACAAAATTCGTTCAGGGGCTGTGATGCCACCTGGATTGACCATATCTAGACCTACAGCTGATTGAGACATAAGGGTGGACACTCTTGGGGCTGAGAGGATTGGTGTGTTTGGGTGAGCAAACGCAGACCCTTTAAATAATACTGCATGGTACCCATTCTATGGATCCCAAATCTCCAGGTTCAATGGAATCTTCCTACAGAGAAAAAAATGCTTGGGAAACCCGGTAGATAGTATACAGTGTGATCGAGAAAGGTTTCTGAAACGCACCTCATTCCTCATCTCCTGGTGCTCGGGTTCGCCATTCCAGCCGCTTTACTAACAATCTCCCCACTTGGAGAATCAGCACCTTTAACCTCCTGTTTCGTACAGGTTGCAAATTGTCCTGAGGATGAATGGGAAGAGGGGGAACCCATGAGAGGCTAGCTCTAGGTGTTGGGACAGGTATAGGTCACTCTAATTTCCCATCAGGAAGAAGAATTAACCACAGGCTCAGCCTGCCCCACGGAACCAGAATAGGGCCTTAAGCAATTCTGCGGTTTTGTGGCCAGCTTCCAAAAAAGCGAGTTGAAAAATGTAGCTCAGGAGCACTGCAATTCACAATCCTGTAGAGTTATAAATGCTAACTCAAGTCCAAAAATATATTGAAGGAAGGCAACGAATAGGATTTGAAATCAAGGCAGAATTGCAGGAAATTTATATAGTTTATATGTTAAGTGTTTATATACATTTAACATACATTAGCCTATTTAGGTTAGCCCCATAATCCTAATTTTTCCATCCTTCCACCTTTCATTTTGGTTAACCTTTAGTTTGTTTTATAAGTCTGTGAGTGTCTTTTTCTGTGGAAGTATGTTCATTGGTAGCAATCTTAGGATAACTTGTGTAAATGATATCATAGGATATTTGTCATTCTCTTTTGACTTACTTTACTTAATATGATTATTTCTAGGCTCATTTGTAGTCCTGAAAACGGCACTCTTCATTTTTTTACCGAGGCTACTATTCCATTCTGTACATATACCACTTCTTCTTTGTCAATTCATCTGTTTATGGACCTTTTTTTTGCTTCCATGTCTTGGCTATTTCAATATTGCTGCAGTGCACATTTGCCTGCCTCTGTCTTTCTGATTCCGGTGGTCTTAGATTATAGGCCCAAAAGGTGCCCTGCTACATCATCTGGTAGCTCAATTTTTACCTTTTAAAGCAGCTCCATTCAGTTTTTGTTAGTGCTGTTACCACTTTACATCCCACCAGCTGCTAGAAGGTACAAAGTTCTCTAAAACCCCTTCAGCATTTATAGTTTGTAGACGTTTTGCTGATGGTCCTTTGACTGGTGTGAGCTGAAACCTTTTTGGAGTTTGGATTTGCATGTGGCTAATAATTCCTTATACTAAGCTTTAGGCATGTCCTTTTTTTCTTTTCCTCTTTTTTTTAAAGAGTGAGTACAAATCCTCTCTTCATATTGACTTCTTGAAAAATTTGTCATGTGTTGAATTTTCTTGCCTATTCCCTACCCCAGGGCATTTTTTGAGGGGAGGTGTCATTCACAGCCCTACAGTCCTTGCGACTGTTAAGCAACCATTAGCACTGGGTTGAAAGCTGCTGTTGTGAGAAACAGCCACAAGGCGGCAGCATTATTACGTTCTCAACCCTTGTTACTAGGGCAACAGAGTCTTCCTGGAGGTAGTGTTCCGAGGTTGTATATTAGAGAGGAATGTGCGGAGACAAGCCCCCAGATTTCAGGGGGTAGATACGAATCGCCTTTAGAGCACATGAAAAGTGGCAAAACGTCGACAATGATGCACTTGGCCAAAAAGGGCGTATGCGTTTTTTCCTGAATATATTCAGGAAAAACCGCATACGCCCTTTTTGGCCAACCAAGCAAGACGGAAAGGCAAATCAGCACTACAAATAAGTCTCACTTCCCATCCGTCCAAAGACCATGCAAAAAAGTGTAAAAACCAGAAGTGCAGGACAGGTCAGGTAGAAAAGGGAGCCTTGTTAGGCTGATGGGCGGGATGTAAATTGCCAATGGCCACTCTGGAGAAGTGCATGGTGTTTCCTAAAACATCTAAAAAACACAGCTAGAGAGCATAGGGCACTTCCACTCATGGGCATATAAATTGGGAAAACTAAAAATCAGCAAGACACAGGCACCCCAAAGTTTAGGCCTGCTCTGTTTACAAGAACCTCCACTTCATTACAACTTAAATATGCCAGGATAGAGAAAAATGGATAAAGAAGTGTGGTACTTATGTACAATGGAATATCACTCAGCCATGAAATCAACGTCATACGGCTACTAGCAGCATGATGAGTGGATTTAGGTACGATGTTTCTAAGTGAAATAAGTCACACAGAAAAAGACACTTATCATAAGATATCACTTATAGAGGGAAAGTAAAAATCGCTACACATGACCTGATTACAAAACAGAACAGAGTCACACATTTAGAAAACACTGGATGGCTGCTTAACTGGAAAGGTGAGGTGCGGTGAGGCATAAAACAAGGGTTTGAAATTAGCACACATACCGTTCCATAAACCAAATATGTAACAGACAACACCTACCCCTTGCTCAGTGAACTGGACTCAACGCCCCCTATTCACCGCACAAGAGTATATCTGACTACTAAGAATCTTAAAACCTATGTATTGATATCTCTCTGTAAATGAATCAAGTGGGTGTAAAGCGGCATAAACACAGCAGTGAAAAGCAGCTAAACCCCATTATAAAAATCAATTACTTTTAAAAACCCGTGAAACAAAAACAGTGAAAGAGAGAGCAATTCTTACAAAATTCGTTCAGGGGCTGTGATGCCACCTGGATTGACCATATCTAGACCTACAGCTGATTGAGACATAAGGGTGGACACTCTTGGGGCTGAGAGGATTGGTGTGTTTGGGTGAGCAAACGCAGACCCTTTAAATAATACTGCATGGTACCCATTCTATGGATCCCAAATCTCCAGGTTCAATGGAATCTTCCTACAGAGAAAAAAATGCTTGGGAAACCCGGTAGATAGTATACAGTGTGATCGAGAAAGGTTTCTGAAACGCACCTCATTCCTCATCTCCTGGTGCTCGGGTTCGCCATTCCAGCCGCTTTACTAACAATCTCCCCACTTGGAGAATCAGCACCTTTAACCTCCTGTTTCGTACAGGTTGCAAATTGTCCTGAGGATGAATGGGAAGAGGGGGAACCCATGAGAGGCTAGCTCTAGGTGTTGGGACAGGTATAGGTCACTCTAATTTCCCATCAGGAAGAAGAATTAACCACAGGCTCAGCCTGCCCCACGGAACCAGAATAGGGCCTTAAGCAATTCTGCGGTTTTGTGGCCAGCTTCCAAAAAAGCGAGTTGAAAAATGTAGCTCAGGAGCACTGCAATTCACAATCCTGTAGAGTTATAAATGCTAACTCAAGTCCAAAAATATATTGAAGGAAGGCAACGAATAGGATTTGAAATCAAGGCAGAATTGCAGGAAATTTATATAGTTTATATGTTAAGTGTTTATATACATTTAACATACATTAGCCTATTTAGGTTAGCCCCATAATCCTAATTTTTCCATCCTTCCACCTTTCATTTTGGTTAACCTTTAGTTTGTTTTATAAGTCTGTGAGTGTCTTTTTCTGTGGAAGTATGTTCATTGGTAGCAATCTTAGGATAACTTGTGTAAATGATATCATAGGATATTTGTCATTCTCTTTTGACTTACTTTACTTAATATGATTATTTCTAGGCTCATTTGTAGTCCTGAAAACGGCACTCTTCATTTTTTTACCGAGGCTACTATTCCATTCTGTACATATACCACTTCTTCTTTGTCAATTCATCTGTTTATGGACCTTTTTTTTGCTTCCATGTCTTGGCTATTTCAATATTGCTGCAGTGCACATTTGCCTGCCTCTGTCTTTCTGATTCCGGTGGTCTTAGATTATAGGCCCAAAAGGTGCCCTGCTACATCATCTGGTAGCTCAATTTTTACCTTTTAAAGCAGCTCCATTCAGTTTTTGTTAGTGCTGTTACCACTTTACATCCCACCAGCTGCTAGAAGGTACAAAGTTCTCTAAAACCCCTTCAGCATTTATAGTTTGTAGACGTTTTGCTGATGGTCCTTTGACTGGTGTGAGCTGAAACCTTTTTGGAGTTTGGATTTGCATGTGGCTAATAATTCCTTATACTAAGCTTTAGGCATGTCCTTTTTTTCTTTTCCTCTTTTTTTTAAAGAGTGAGTACAAATCCTCTCTTCATATTGACTTCTTGAAAAATTTGTCATGTGTTGAATTTTCTTGCCTATTCCCTACCCCAGGGCATTTTTTGAGGGGAGGTGTCATTCACAGCCCTACAGTCCTTGCGACTGTTAAGCAACCATTAGCACTGGGTTGAAAGCTGCTGTTGTGAGAAACAGCCACAAGGCGGCAGCATTATTACGTTCTCAACCCTTGTTACTAGGGCAACAGAGTCTTCCTGGAGGTAGTGTTCCGAGGTTGTATATTAGAGAGGAATGTGCGGAGACAAGCCCCCAGATTTCAGGGGGTAGATACGAATCGCCTTTAGAGCACATGAAAAGTGGCAAAACGTCGACAATGATGCACTTGGCCAAAAAGGGCGTATGCGTTTTTTCCTGAATATATTCAGGAAAAACCGCATACGCCCTTTTTGGCCAACCAAGCAAGACGGAAAGGCAAATCAGCACTACAAATAAGTCTCACTTCCCATCCGTCCAAAGACCATGCAAAAAAGTGTAAAAACCAGAAGTGCAGGACAGGTCAGGTAGAAAAGGGAGCCTTGTTAGGCTGATGGGCGGGATGTAAATTGCCAATGGCCACTCTGGAGAAGTGCATGGTGTTTCCTAAAACATCTAAAAAACACAGCTAGAGAGCATAGGGCACTTCCACTCATGGGCATATAAATTGGGAAAACTAAAAATCAGCAAGACACAGGCACCCCAAAGTTTAGGCCTGCTCTGTTTACAAGAACCTCCACTTCATTACAACTTAAATATGCCAGGATAGAGAAAAATGGATAAAGAAGTGTGGTACTTATGTACAATGGAATATCACTCAGCCATGAAATCAACGTCATACGGCTACTAGCAGCATGATGAGTGGATTTAGGTACGATGTTTCTAAGTGAAATAAGTCACACAGAAAAAGACACTTATCATAAGATATCACTTATAGAGGGAAAGTAAAAATCGCTACACATGACCTGATTACAAAACAGAACAGAGTCACACATTTAGAAAACACTGGATGGCTGCTTAACTGGAAAGGTGAGGTGCGGTGAGGCATAAAACAAGGGTTTGAAATTAGCACACATACCGTTCCATAAACCAAATATGTAACAGACAACACCTACCCCTTGCTCAGTGAACTGGACTCAACGCCCCCTATTCACCGCACAAGAGTATATCTGACTACTAAGAATCTTAAAACCTATGTATTGATATCTCTCTGTAAATGAATCAAGTGGGTGTAAATCGGCATAAACACAGCAGTGAAAAGCAGCTAAACCCCATTATAAAAATCAATTACTTTTAAAAACCCGTGAAACAAAAACAGTGAAAGAGAGAGCAATTCTTACAAAATTCGTTCAGGGGCTGTGATGCCACCTGGATTGACCATATCTAGACCTACAGCTGATTGAGACATAAGGGTGGACACTCTTGGGGCTGAGAGGATTGGTGTGTTTGGGTGAGCAAACGCAGACCCTTTAAATAATACTGCATGGTACCCATTCTATGGATCCCAAATCTCCAGGTTCAATGGAATCTTCCTACAGAGAAAAAAATGCTTGGGAAACCCGGTAGATAGTATACAGTGTGATCGAGAAAGGTTTCTGAAACGCACCTCACTCCTCATCTCCTGGTGCTCGGGTTCGCCATTCCAGCCGCTTTACTAACAATCTCCCCACTTGGAGAATCAGCACCTTTAACCTCCTGTTTCGTACAGGTTGCAAATTGTCCTGAGGATGAATGGGAAGAGGGGGAACCCATGAGAGGCTAGCTCTAGGTGTTGGGACAGGTATAGGTCACTCTAATTTCCCATCAGGAAGAAGAATTAACCACAGGCTCAGCCTGCCCCACGGAACCAGAATAGGGCCTTAAGCAATTCTGCGGTTTTGTGGCCAGCTTCCAAAAAAGCGAGTTGAAAAATGTAGCTCAGGAGCACTGCAATTCACAATCCTGTAGAGTTATAAATGCTAACTCAAGTCCAAAAATATATTGAAGGAAGGCAACGAATAGGATTTGAAATCAAGGCAGAATTGCAGGAAATTTATATAGTTTATATGTTAAGTGTTTATATACATTTAACATACATTAGCCTATTTAGGTTAGCCCCATAATCCTAATTTTTCCATCCTTCCACCTTTCATTTTGGTTAACCTTTAGTTTGTTTTATAAGTCTGTGAGTGTCTTTTTCTGTGGAAGTATGTTCATTGGTAGCAATCTTAGGATAACTTGTGTAAATGATATCATAGGATATTTGTCATTCTCTTTTGACTTACTTTACTTAATATGATTATTTCTAGGCTCATTTGTAGTCCTGAAAACGGCACTCTTCATTTTTTTACCGAGGCTACTATTCCATTCTGTACATATACCACTTCTTCTTTGTCAATTCATCTGTTTATGGACCTTTTTTTTGCTTCCATGTCTTGGCTATTTCAATATTGCTGCAGTGCACATTTGCCTGCCTCTGTCTTTCTGATTCCGGTGGTCTTAGATTATAGGCCCAAAAGGTGCCCTGCTACATCATCTGGTAGCTCAATTTTTACCTTTTAAAGCAGCTCCATTCAGTTTTTGTTAGTGCTGTTACCACTTTACATCCCACCAGCTGCTAGAAGGTACAAAGTTCTCTAAAACCCCTTCAGCATTTATAGTTTGTAGACGTTTTGCTGATGGTCCTTTGACTGGTGTGAGCTGAAACCTTTTTGGAGTTTGGATTTGCATGTGGCTAATAATTCCTTATACTAAGCTTTAGGCATGTCCTTTTTTTCTTTTCCTCTTTTTTTTAAAGAGTGAGTACAAATCCTCTCTTCATATTGACTTCTTGAAAAATTTGTCATGTGTTGAATTTTCTTGCCTATTCCCTACCCCAGGGCATTTTTTGAGGGGAGGTGTCATTCACAGCCCTACAGTCCTTGCGACTGTTAAGCAACCATTAGCACTGGGTTGAAAGCTGCTGTTGTGAGAAACAGCCACAAGGCGGCAGCATTATTACGTTCTCAACCCTTGTTACTAGGGCAACAGAGTCTTCCTGGAGGTAGTGTTCCGAGGTTGTATATTAGAGAGGAATGTGCGGAGACAAGCCCCCAGATTTCAGGGGGTAGATACGAATCGCCTTTAGAGCACATGAAAAGTGGCAAAACGTCGACAATGATGCACTTGGCCAAAAAGGGCGTATGCGTTTTTTCCTGAATATATTCAGGAAAAACCGCATACGCCCTTTTTGGCCAACCAAGCAAGACGGAAAGGCAAATCAGCACTACAAATAAGTCTCACTTCCCATCCGTCCAAAGACCATGCAAAAAAGTGTAAAAACCAGAAGTGCAGGACAGGTCAGGTAGAAAAGGGAGCCTTGTTAGGCTGATGGGCGGGATGTAAATTGCCAATGGCCACTCTGGAGAAGTGCATGGTGTTTCCTAAAACATCTAAAAAACACAGCTAGAGAGCATAGGGCACTTCCACTCATGGGCATATAAATTGGGAAAACTAAAAATCAGCAAGACACAGGCACCCCAAAGTTTAGGCCTGCTCTGTTTACAAGAACCTCCACTTCATTACAACTTAAATATGCCAGGATAGAGAAAAATGGATAAAGAAGTGTGGTACTTATGTACAATGGAATATCACTCAGCCATGAAATCAACGTCATACGGCTACTAGCAGCATGATGAGTGGATTTAGGTACGATGTTTCTAAGTGAAATAAGTCACACAGAAAAAGACACTTATCATAAGATATCACTTATAGAGGGAAAGTAAAAATCGCTACACATGACCTGATTACAAAACAGAACAGAGTCACACATTTAGAAAACACTGGATGGCTGCTTAACTGGAAAGGTGAGGTGCGGTGAGGCATAAAACAAGGGTTTGAAATTAGCACACATACCGTTCCATAAACCAAATATGTAACAGACAACACCTACCCCTTGCTCAGTGAACTGGACTCAACGCCCCCTATTCACCGCACAAGAGTATATCTGACTACTAAGAATCTTAAAACCTATGTATTGATATCTCTCTGTAAATGAATCAAGTGGGTGTAAAGCGGCATAAACACAGCAGTGAAAAGCAGCTAAACCCCATTATAAAAATCAATTACTTTTAAAAACCCGTGAAACAAAAACAGTGAAAGAGAGAGCAATTCTTACAAAATTCGTTCAGGGGCTGTGATGCCACCTGGATTGACCATATCTAGACCTACAGCTGATTGAGACATAAGGGTGGACACTCTTGGGGCTGAGAGGATTGGTGTGTTTGGGTGAGCAAACGCAGACCCTTTAAATAATACTGCATGGTACCCATTCTATGGATCACAAATCTCCAGGTTCAATGGAATCTTCCTACAGAGAAAAAAATGCTTGGGAAACCCGGTAGATAGTATACAGTGTGATCGAGAAAGGTTTCTGAAACGCACCTCATTCCTCATCTCCTGGTGCTCGGGTTCGCCATTCCAGCCGCTTTACTAACAATCTCCCCACTTGGAGAATCAGCACCTTTAACCTCCTGTTTCGTACAGGTTGCAAATTGTCCTGAGGATGAATGGGAAGAGGGGGAACCCATGAGAGGCTAGCTCTAGGTGTTGGGACAGGTATAGGTCACTCTAATTTCCCATCAGGAAGAAGAATTAACCACAGGCTCAGCCTGCCCCACGGAACCAGAATAGGGCCTTAAGCAATTCTGCGGTTTTGTGGCCAGCTTCCAAAAAAGCGAGTTGAAAAATGTAGCTCAGGAGCACTGCAATTCACAATCCTGTAGAGTTATAAATGCTAACTCAAGTCCAAAAATATATTGAAGGAAGGCAACGAATAGGATTTGAAATCAAGGCAGAATTGCAGGAAATTTATATAGTTTATATGTTAAGTGTTTATATACATTTAACATACATTAGCCTATTTAGGTTAGCCCCATAATCCTAATTTTTCCATCCTTCCACCTTTCATTTTGGTTAACCTTTAGTTTGTTTTATAAGTCTGTGAGTGTCTTTTTCTGTGGAAGTATGTTCATTGGTAGCAATCTTAGGATAACTTGTGTAAATGATATCATAGGATATTTGTCATTCTCTTTTGACTTACTTTACTTAATATGATTATTTCTAGGCTCATTTGTAGTCCTGAAAACGGCACTCTTCATTTTTTTACCGAGGCTACTATTCCATTCTGTACATATACCACTTCTTCTTTGTCAATTCATCTGTTTATGGACCTTTTTTTTGCTTCCATGTCTTGGCTATTTCAATATTGCTGCAGTGCACATTTGCCTGCCTCTGTCTTTCTGATTCCGGTGGTCTTAGATTATAGGCCCAAAAGGTGCCCTGCTACATCATCTGGTAGCTCAATTTTTACCTTTTAAAGCAGCTCCATTCAGTTTTTGTTAGTGCTGTTACCACTTTACATCCCACCAGCTGCTAGAAGGTACAAAGTTCTCTAAAACCCCTTCAGTATTTATAGTTTGTAGACGTTTTGCTGATGGTCCTTTGACTGGTGTGAGCTGAAACCTTTTTGGAGTTTGGATTTGCATGTGGCTAATAATTCCTTATACTAAGCTTTAGGCATGTCCTTTTTTTCTTTTCCTCTTTTTTTTAAAGAGTGAGTACAAATCCTCTCTTCATATTGACTTCTTGAAAAATTTGTCATGTGTTGAATTTTCTTGCCTATTCCCTACCCCAGGGCATTTTTTGAGGGGAGGTGTCATTCACAGCCCTACAGTCCTTGCGACTGTTAAGCAACCATTAGCACTGGGTTGAAAGCTGCTGTTGTGAGAAACAGCCACAAGGCGGCAGCATTATTACGTTCTCAACCCTTGTTACTAGGGCAACAGAGTCTTCCTGGAGGTAGTGTTCCGAGGTTGTATATTAGAGAGGAATGTGCGGAGACAAGCCCCCAGATTTCAGGGGGTAGATACGAATCGCCTTTAGAGCACATGAAAAGTGGCAAAACGTCGACAATGATGCACTTGGCCAAAAAGGGCGTATGCGTTTTTTCCTGAATATATTCAGGAAAAACCGCATACGCCCTTTTTGGCCAACCAAGCAAGACGGAAAGGCAAATCAGCACTACAAATAAGTCTCACTTCCCATCCGTCCAAAGACCATGCAAAAAAGTGTAAAAACCAGAAGTGCAGGACAGGTCAGGTAGAAAAGGGAGCCTTGTTAGGCTGATGGGCGGGATGTAAATTGCCAACAGCCACTCTGGAGAAGTGTACGGTGTGTCCTGAAACATCTAAAAAACTCAGGTTAGAGAGCATAGGGCACTTCCACTCATGGGCGTATAAATTGGGAGAACTAAAAATCAGCAAGACACAGGCACCCCAAAGTTTAGGGCTGCTCTGTTGACAAGAACCTCCACTTCGTTACACCTTAAATATCCCAGGAAAGAGAAAAATGGATAAAGAAGCTGTGGTCCTTATGTACAATGGAATATCACTCAGCCATGAAATCAACGTACTAAGGCTAGTAGCAGCATGATGAGTGGATTTAGGTACGACGATTCTAAGTGAAATAAGTCACACAGAAAAAGACACTTATCATAAGATATCACTTATAGAGGGAATGTAAAAACCGCTACACTTGAACTGAATTACAAAACAGAACAGCGTCACACGTTTAGAAAACACACTATGGCTGTTTAACGGGAAAGGTGAGGTGGGGTGATGCATAAAACAAGGGTTTCAAATTAGCTCAGATACCGTTCCATAAACCCAATATGTAATAGACAAGACCTACTCCTTGCTCAGTGAACTGGACTCAACACCCCCTATTCACCGCCCAAGAAAATATCTGACTAGTAAGAATCTTCAACGCTATGTATTGATATCTCTCTGTAAGTGAGTCAAGTGGGTGTAAAGCGGCATAAACACAGCAGTGAAAAGCAGCTAAACCCCATTATAAAAATCAATTACTTTTAAAAACCCATGAAACAAAGACAGTGAAAGAGAGAGAAATTCTTACAAAATTCGTTCAGCGGCTGTGATGCCACCTGGACTGACCATCTCTAGACCCACAGCTGATTGAGACATAAGGGTGGACACTCTTGGGGCTGAGAGGTTTGGTGAGGTTGGGTGAGCAAACGCAGACCCTTTAAAGTAATACTGCGTGGTATCCATCCCATGGGTCCAAAATCTCCAGGTTCAAGGGCATCTTCCTACATCGAAAACATGCATGAGAAACCCAGAAGATGGTACACCGTGTGATCGGGAAAGGTTTCTAAAACGCACCTCATTTCTCATCTCCTTGTGCTCGGGTTGGCCATTAAAGCCGCTTTACTAGCAATCTCCCTCCTTCGAGAATCAGCACCTTTAACCTCCTGTTCTGTACAGGTTGCAATTTGTCCTGAGGATGAACGGGAAGAGTGGGAACCAATGAGAGACTAGGTCTAGGTGTGGAGACAGGCACAGGTCACTCTATTTTCCCATCAGAAAGAAGAATTAACCACAGGCTCAGCCTGCCGCCCGGAAGCAGAACAGGGCCTGAAGCAATCCTGTGCTTTTGCGGCCAGCTCCCAAAAAAGCAAGTTGAAAAATCGAGCTCAGGGGCCCTGCAATTCACAAACCTGCAGAGTTATAAATGATAACTCTCGTCCACAAATATATTGAGGGAAGGCAACGAGGAGGATTTGAAAGCAAGGCAGAATTGCAGGAAACAGATTTCAGGAGGTAGAGTCGAATCGCCTTTAAAGCACAGGAAAAGCGGCAAAACCTCGACCATGATGCCCTTGGCCAAAAAGGGCGTATGCGTTTTTTCCTGAATATATTCAGGAAAAAACGCATACGCCCTTTTTGGCCAACCAAGCAACCTGGAAAGGCAAATCAGCGCTACAAAGAAGTCTCGCTTCCCATCGGTCAAAAGGGCCATGCTGAATAAAGTGTCAAAACCAGAAATGCAGGACAGGCCAAGGAGAAACGGGAGCCTTGCTACGGTGACGGGCGGGATGTAAATTGCCAACAGCCACTCTGGAGAAGTGTACGGTGTGTCCTGAAACATCTAAAAAACTCAGGTTAGAGAGCATAGGGCACTTCCACTCATGGGCGTATAAATTGGGAGAACTAAAAATCAGCAAGACACAGGCACCCCAAAGTTTAGGGCTGCTCTGTTGACAAGAACCTCCACTTCGTTACACCTTAAATATCCCAGGAAAGAGAAAAATGGATAAAGAAGCTGTGGTCCTTATGTACAATGGAATATCACTCAGCCATGAAATCAACGTACTAAGGCTAGTAGCAGCATGATGAGTGGATTTAGGTACGACGATTCTAAGTGAAATAAGTCACACAGAAAAAGACACTTATCATAAGATATCACTTATAGAGGGAATGTAAAAACCGCTACACTTGAACTGAATTACAAAACAGAACAGCGTCACACGTTTAGAAAACACACTATGGCTGTTTAACGGGAAAGGTGAGGTGGGGTGATGCATAAAACAAGGGTTTCAAATTAGCTCAGATACCGTTCCATAAACCCAATATGTAATAGACAAGACCTACTCCTTGCTCAGTGAACTGGACTCAACACCCCCTATTCACCGCCCAAGAAAATATCTGACTAGTAAGAATCTTCAACGCTATGTATTGATATCTCTCTGTAAGTGAGTCAAGTGGGTGTAAAGCGGCATAAACACAGCAGTGAAAAGCAGCTAAACCTCATTATAAAAATCAATTACTTTTAAAAACCCGTGAAACAAAGACAGTGAAAGAGAGAGAAATTCTTACAAAATTCGTTCAGCGGCTGTGATGCCACCTGGACTGACCATCTCTAGACCCACAGCTGATTGAGACATAAGGGTGGACACTCTTGGGGCTGAGAGGTTTGGTGAGGTTGGGTGAGCAAACGCAGACCCTTTAAAGTAATACTGCCTTGTACCCATCCCATGTGTCTCAAATCTCTAGGTTCAAGGGCATCTTCCTACATCAAAAACATGCATGAGAAAGCCAGAAGTTGGTACACCGTGTGATCGGGAAAGGTTTCTAAAACGCACCTCATTTCTCATCTCCTTGTGCTCGGGTTGGCCATTACAGCCGCTTTACTAGCAATCTCCCTCCTTCGAGAATCAGCACCTTCAACCTCCTGTTCCGTACAGGTTGCAATTTGTCCTGAGGATGAACGGGAAGAGGGGGAACCAATGAGAGACTAGGTCTAGGTGTTGGGACAAGCACAGGTCACTCTATTTTCCAATCAGGAAGAAGAATTAACCACAGGCTCAGCCTGCCGCCCGGAACCAGAATAGGGCCTGAAGCAATCCTACGCTTTAGTGGCCAACTCCGAAGAAAGCGAGTTGAAAAATGGAGCTCAGGGGCACTGCAATTCACAGACCTGCAGAGTTAGAAATGATAACTCTCGTCCACAAATATATTGAGGGAAGGCAACGAAGAGGATTTGAAAGCAAGGCAGAATTGCAGGAAACAGATTTCAGGAGGTAGATTCGAATCGCCTTTAAAGCACAGGAAAAGCGGCAAAACCTCGACCATGATGCCCTTGGCCAAAAAGGGCGTATACGTTTTTTCCTGAATATATTCAGGAAAAAACGCATACGCCCTTTTTGGCCAACCAAGCAACCTGGAAAGGCAAATCAGCGCTACAAAGAAGTCTCGCTTCCCATCGGTCAAAACGGCCATGCTGAATAATGTGTCAAAACCAGAAATGCAGGACAGGCCATGGCGAAACGGGAGCCTTGCTACGCTGATGGGCGGGATGTAAATTGCCAACAGCCACTCTGGAGAAGTGTACGGTGTGTCCTGAAACCTCTAAAAAACTCAGCTTAGAGAGCATAGGGCACTTCCACTCATGGGCATATAAATTGGGAAAACTAAAAATCAGCAAGACACAGGCACCCCAAAGTTTAGGGCTGCTCTGTTGACAAGAACCTCCACTTCGTTACACCTTAAATATCCCAGGAAAGAGAAAAATGGATAAGGAAGTTGTGGTCCTTATGTACAATGGCATATCACTCAGCCATGAAATTAACGTCATAAGGCTAGTAGCAGCATGATGAGAGGATTTAGGTACGACGATTCTAAGTGAAATAAGTCACACAGAAAAAGACACTTATCATAAGATATCACTTAGAGAGGGAATGCAAAAACCGCTACACTTGAACGGAATTACAAAACAGAACAGCGTCACACGTTTAGAAAACACACTATGGCTGTTTAACGGGAAAGGTGAGGTGGGGTGATGCATAAAACAAGGGTTTCAAATTAGCTCAGATACCGTTCCATAAACCCAATATGTAATAGACAAGACCTACTCCTTGCTCAGTGAACTGGACTCAACACCCCCTATTCACCGCCCAAGAAAATATCTGACTAGTAAGAATCTTCAACGCTATGTATTGATATCTCTCTGTAAGTGAGTCAAGTGGGTGTAAAGCGGCATAAACACAGCAGTGAAAAGCAGCTAAACCCCATTATAAAAATCAATTACTTTTAAAAACCCATGAAACAAAGACAGTGAAAGAGAGAGAAATTCTTACAAAATTCGTTCAGCGGCTGTGATGCCACCTGGACTGACCGTCTCTAGACCCACAGCTGATTGAGACATAAGGGTGGACACTCTTGGGGCTGAGAGGTTTGGTGAGGTTGGGTGAGCAAACGCAGACCCTTTAAAGTAATACTGCCTTGTACCCATCCCATGTGTCTCAAATCTCTAGGTTCAAGGGCATCTTCCTACATCAAAAACATGCATGAGAAAGCCAGAAGTTGGTACACCGTGTGATCGGGAAAGGTTTCTAAAACGCACCTCATTTCTCATCTCCTTGTGCTCGGGTTGGCCATTACAGCCGCTTTACTAGCAATCTCCCTCCTTCGAGAATCAGCACCTTCAACCTCCTGTTCCGTACAGGTTGCAATTTGTCCTGAGGATGAACGGGAAGAGGGGGAACCAATGAGAGACTAGGTCTAGGTGTTGGGACAAGCACAGGTCACTCTATTTTCCAATCAGGAAGAAGAATTAACCACAGGCTCAGCCTGCCGCCCGGAACCAGAATAGGGCCTGAAGCAATCCTACGCTTTAGTGGCCAACTCCGAAGAAAGCGAGTTGAAAAATGGAGCTCAGGGGCACTGCAATTCACAGACCTGCAGAGTTAGAAATGATAACTCTCGTCCACAAATATATTGAGGGAAGGCAACGAAGAGGATTTGAAAGCAAGGCAGAATTGCAGGAAACAGATTTCAGGAGGTAGATTCGAATCGCCTTTAAAGCACAGGAAAAGCGGCAAAACCTCGACCATGATGCCCTTGGCCAAAAAGGGCGTATACGTTTTTTCCTGAATATATTCAGGAAAAAACGCATACGCCCTTTTTGGCCAACCAAGCAACCTGGAAAGGCAAATCAGCGCTACAAAGAAGTCTCGCTTCCCATCGGTCAAAACGGCCATGCTGAATAATGTGTCAAAACCAGAAATGCAGGACAGGCCATGGCGAAACGGGAGCCTTGCTACGCTGATGGGCGGGATGTAAATTGCCAACAGCCACTCTGGAGAAGTGTACGGTGTGTCCTGAAACCTCTAAAAAACTCAGCTTAGAGAGCATAGGGCACTTCCACTCATGGGCATATAAATTGGGAAAACTAAAAATCAGCAAGACACAGGCACCCCAAAGTTTAGGGCTGCTCTGTTGACAAGAACCTCCACTTCGTTACACCTTAAATATCCCAGGAAAGAGAAAAATGGATAAGGAAGTTGTGGTCCTTATGTACAATGGCATATCACTCAGCCATGAAATTAACGTCATAAGGCTAGTAGCAGCATGATGAGAGGATTTAGGTACGACGATTCTAAGTGAAATAAGTCACACAGAAAAAGACACTTATCATAAGATATCACTTAGAGAGGGAATGCAAAAACCGCTACACTTGAACGGAATTACAAAACAGAACAGCGTCACACGTTTAGAAAACACACTATGGCTGTTTAACGGGAAAGGTGAGGTGGGGTGATGCATAAAACAAGGGTTTCAAATTAGCTCAGATACCGTTCCATAAACCCAATATGTAATAGACAAGACCTACTCCTTGCTCAGTGAACTGGACTCAACACCCCCTATTCACCGCCCAAGAAAATATCTGACTAGTAAGAATCTTCAACGCTATGTATTGATATCTCTCTGTAAGTGAGTCAAGTGGGTGTAAAGCGGCATAAACACAGCAGTGAAAAGCAGCTAAACCCCATTATAAAAATCAATTACTTTTAAAAACCCATGAAACAAAGACAGTGAAAGAGAGAGAAATTCTTACAAAATTCGTTCAGCGGCTGTGATGCCACCTGGACTGACCGTCTCTAGACCCACAGCTGATTGAGACATAAGGGTGGACACTCTTGGGGCTGAGAGGTTTGGTGAGGTTGGGTGAGCAAACGCAGACCCTTTAAAGTAATACTGCGTGGTATCCATCCCATGGGTCCAAAATCTCCAGGTTCAAGGGCATCTTCCTACATCGAAAACATGCATGAGAAACCCAGAAGATGGTACACCGTGTGATCGGGAAAGGTTTCTAAAACGCACCTCATTTCTCATCTCCTTGTGCTCGGGTTGGCCATTACAGCCGCTTTACTAGCAATCTCCCTCCTTCGAGAATCAGCACCTTTAACCTCCTGTTCTGTACAGGTTGCAATTTGTCCTGAGGATGAACGGGAAGAGTGGGAACCAATGAGAGACTAGGTCTAGGTGTGGAGACAGGCACAGGTCACTCTATTTTCCCATCAGAAAGAAGAATTAACCACAGGCTCAGCCTGCCGCCCGGAAGCAGAACAGGGCCTGAAGCAATCCTGTGCTTTTGCGGCCAGCTCCCAAAAAAGCAAGTTGAAAAATCGAGCTCAGGGGCCCTGCAATTCACAAACCTGCAGAGTTATAAATGATAACTCTCGTCCACAAATATATTGAGGGAAGGCAACGAGGAGGATTTGAAAGCAAGGCAGAATTGCAGGAAACAGATTTCAGGAGGTAGAGTCGAATCGCCTTTAAAGCACAGGAAAAGCGGCAAAACCTCGACCATGATGCCCTTGGCCAAAAAGGGCGTATGCGTTTTTTCCTGAATATATTCAGGAAAAAACGCATACGCCCTTTTTGGCCAACCAAGCAACCTGGAAAGGCAAATCAGCGCTACAAAGAAGTCTCGCTTCCCATCGGTCAAAAGGGCCATGCTGAATAAAGTGTCAAAACCAGAAATGCAGGACAGGCCAAGGAGAAACGGGAGCCTTGCTACGGTGACGGGCGGGATGTAAATTGCCAACAGCCACTCTGGAGAAGTGTACGGTGTGTCCTGAAACATCTAAAAAACTCAGGTTAGAGAGCATAGGGCACTTCCACTCATGGGCGTATAAATTGGGAGAACTAAAAATCAGCAAGACACAGGCACCCCAAAGTTTAGGGCTGCTCTGTTGACAAGAACCTCCACTTCGTTACACCTTAAATATCCCAGGAAAGAGAAAAATGGATAAAGAAGCTGTGGTCCTTATGTACAATGGAATATCACTCAGCCATGAAATCAACGTACTAAGGTTAGTAGCAGCATGATGAGTGGATTTAGGTACGACGATTCTAAGTGAAATAAGTCACACAGAAAAAGACACTTATCATAAGATATCACTTATAGAGGGAATGTAAAAACCGCTACACTTGAACTGAATTACAAAACAGAACAGCGTCACACGTTTAGAAAACACACTATGGCTGTTTAACGGGAAAGGTGAGGTGGGGTGATGCATAAAACAAGGGTTTCAAATTAGCTCAGATACCGTTCCATAAACCCAATATGTAATAGACAAGACCTACTCCTTGCTCAGTGAACTGGACTCAACACCCCCTATTCACCGCCCAAGAAAATATCTGACTAGTAAGAATCTTCAACGCTATGTATTGATATCTCTCTGTAAGTGAGTCAAGTGGGTGTAAAGCGGCATAAACACAGCAGTGAAAAGCAGCTAAACCTCATTATAAAAATCAATTACTTTTAAAAACCCGTGAAACAAAGACAGTGAAAGAGAGAGAAATTCTTACAAAATTCGTTCAGCGGCTGTGATGCCACCTGGACTGACCATCTCTAGACCCACAGCTGATTGAGACATAAGGGTGGACACTCTTGGGGCTGAGAGGTTTGGTGAGGTTGGGTGAGCAAACGCAGACCCTTTAAAGTAATACTGCGTTGTACCCATCCCATGTGTCTCAAATCTCTAGGTTCAAGGGCATCTTCCTACATCAAAAACATGCATGAGAAAGCCAGAAGTTGGTACACCGTGTGATCGGGAAAGGTTTCTAAAACGCACCTCATTTCTCATCTCCTTGTGCTCGGGTTGGCCATTACAGCCGCTTTACTAGCAATCTCCCTCCTTCGAGAATCAGCACCTTCAACCTCCTGTTCCGTACAGGTTGCAATTTGTCCTGAGGATGAACGGGAAGAGGGGGAACCAGTGAGAGACTAGCTCTAGGTGTTGGGACAGGCACAGGTCACTCTATTTTCCCATCAGGAAGAAGAATTAACCACAGGCTCAGCCTGCCGCCCGGAAGCAGAACAGGGCCTGAAGCAATCCTGCGCTTTTGCGGCCAGCTCCCAAAAAAGCGAGTTGAAAAATCGAGCTCAGGGACCCTGCAATTCACAAACCTGCAGAGTTATAAATGATAACTCTCGTCCACAAATATATTGAGGGAAGGCAACGAAGAGGATTTGAAAGCAAGGCAGAATTGCAGGAAAGAGATTTCAGGAGGTAGAGTCGAATCGCCTTTAAAGCACAGGAAAAGCGGCAAAACCTCGACCATGATGCCCTTGACCAAAAAGGGTGTATGCGTTTTTTCCTGAATATATTCAGGAAAAAACGCATACGCCCTTTTTGGCCAACCAAGCAACCTGGAAAGGCAAATCAGCGCTACAAAGAAGTCTCGCTTCCCATCGGTCAAAAGGGCCATGCTGAATAAAGCGTCAAAACCAGAAATGCAGGACAGGCCATGGAGAAACGGGAGCCTTACTACGCTGATGGGCGGGATGTAAATTGCCAACAGCCACTCTGGAGAAGTGTACGGTGTTTCCTGAAACATCTAAAAAACTCAGCATAGAGAGCATAAGGCACTTCCACTCATGGGCGTATAAATTGGGAAAACTAAAAATCAGCAAGACACAGGCACCCCAAAGTTTAGGGCTGCTCTGTTGACAAGAACCTCCACTTCGTTACACCTTAAATATCCCAGGAAAGAGAAAAATGGATAAGGAAGTTGTGGTCCTTATGTACAATGACATATCACTCAGCCATGAAATTAACGTCCTAAGGCTAGTAGCAGCATGATGAGAGGATTTAGGTACGACGATTCTAAGTGAAATAAGTCACACAGAAAAAGACACTTATCATAAGATATCACTTAGAGAGGGAATGCAAAAACCGGTACACTTGAACTGAATTACAAAACAGAACAGCGTCACACGTTTAGAAGACACACTATGGCTGCTTAACGGGAAAGGTGAGGTGGGTGATGCATAAAACAAGGGTTTCAAATTAGCTCAGATACCGTTCCATAAACCCAATATGTAATAGACAAGACCTACTCCTTGCTCAGTGAACTGGACTCAACACCCCCTGTTCACCGCCCAAATATATATCTGACTAGTAAGAATCTTAAAACCAATGTATTGATATCCCTCTGTAAGTGAGTCAAGTGGGTGTAAAGCAGCATAAACACAGCAGTGAAAAGCAGCTAAACCCCATTATAAAAATCAATTACTTTTAAAAACCCGTGAAACAAAGACAGTGAAAGAGAGAGAAATTCTTACAAAATTCGTTCAGGGGCTGTGATGCCACCTGGATTGACCATATCTAGACCCACAGCTGATTGAGACATAAGGGTGGACACTCTTGGGGCTGAGAGGTTTGGTGAGGTTGGGTGAGCAAACACAGACCCTTTAAAGTAATACTGTGTGGTACCCATCTCATGGTTCCCAAATCTCCAGGTTCAAGGGCATCTTCCTACATCGAAAACATGCATGAGAAACCCAGAAGATGGTACACCGTGTGATCGGGAAAGGTTTCTAAAACTCACCTCATTTCTCATCTCCTTGTGCTCGGGTTCGCCATTCCAGCCGCGTTAGCAGCAATCTCCCTCCGTGGAGAATCAGCACCTTTAACCTCCTGTTCCGTACAGGTTGCAATTTGTCCTGAGGATGAACGGGAAGAGGGGGAACCAATGAGAGACTAGGTCTAGGTGTTGGGACAAGCACAGGTCACTCTATTTTCCAATCAGGAAGAAGAATTAACCACAGGCTCAGCCTGCCGCCCGGAACCAGAATAGGGCCTGAAGCAATCCTACGCTTTAGTGGCCAACTCCGAAGAAAGCGAGTTGAAAAATGGAGCTCAGGGGCACTGCAATTCACAGACCTGCAGAGTTAGAAATGATAACTCTCGTCCACAAATATATTGAGGGAAGGCAACGAAGAGGATTTGAAAGCAAGGCAGAATTGCAGGAAACAGATTTCAGGAGGTAGATTCGAATCGCCTTTAAAGCACAGGAAAAGCGGCAAAACCTCGACCATGATGCCCTTGGCCAAAAAGGGCGTATACGTTTTTTCCTGAATATATTCAGGAAAAAACGCATACGCCCTTTTTGGCCAACCAAGCAACCTGGAAAGGCAAATCAGCGCTACAAAGAAGTCTCGCTTCCCATCGGTCAAAACGGCCATGCTGAATAATGTGTCAAAACCAGAAATGCAGGACAGGCCATGGCGAAACGGGAGCCTTGCTACGCTGATGGGCGGGATGTAAATTGCCAACAGCCACTCTGGAGAAGTGTACGGTGTGTCCTGAAACCTCTAAAAAACTCAGCTTAGAGAGCATAGGGCACTTCCACTCATGGGCATATAAATTGGGAAAACTAAAAATCAGCAAGACACAGGCACCCCAAAGTTTAGGGCTGCTCTGTTGACAAGAACCTCCACTTCGTTACACCTTAAATATCCCAGGAAAGAGAAAAATGGATAAGGAAGTTGTGGTCCTTATGTACAATGGCATATCACTCAGCCATGAAATTAACGTCATAAGGCTAGTAGCAGCATGATGAGAGGATTTAGGTACGACGATTCTAAGTGAAATAAGTCACACAGAAAAAGACACTTATCATAAGATATCACTTAGAGAGGGAATGCAAAAACCGCTACACTTGAACGGAATTACAAAACAGAACAGCGTCACACGTTTACAAGACACACTATGGCTGCTTAACGGGAAAGGTGAGGTGGGTGATGCATAAAACAAGGGTTTCAAATTAGCTCAGATACCGTTCCATAAACCCAATATGTAATAGACAAGACCTACTCCTTGCTCAGTGAACTGGACTCAACACCCCCTGTTCACCGCCCAAGAATATATCTGACTAGTAAGAATCTTAAAAGCAATGTATTGATATCCCTCTGTAAGTGAGTCAAGTGGGTGTAAAGCGGCATAAACACAGCAGTGAAAAGCAGCTAAACCCCATTATAAAAATCAATTACTTTTAAAAACCCGTGAAACAAAGACAGTGAAAGAGAGAGAAATTCTTACAAAATTCGTTCAGGGGCTGTGATGCCACCTGGATTGACCATCTCTAGACCCACAGCTGATTGAGACATAAGGGTGGACACTCTTGGGGCTGAGAGGTTTGGTGAGGTTGGGTGAGCAAACGCAGACCCTTTAAAGTAATACTGCGTGGTATCCATACCATGGGTCCAAAATCTCCAGGTTCAAGGGCATCTTCCTACATCGAAAACATGCATGAGAAACCCAGAAGATGGTACACCGTGTGATCGGGAAAGGTTTCTAAAACGCACCTCATTTCTCATCTCCTTGTGCTCGGGTTGGCCATTACAGCCGCTTTACTAGCAATCTCCCTCCTTCGAGAATCAGCACCTTTAACCTCCTGTTCCGTACAGGTTGCAATTTGTCCTGAGGATGAAAGGGAAGAGGGGGAACCAGTGAGAGACTACCTCTAGGTGTTGGGACAGGCACAGGTCACTCTATTTTCCCATCAGGAAGAAGAATTAACCACAGGCTCAGCCTGCCGCCCGGAAGCAGAACAGGGCCTGAAGCAATCCTGCGCTTTTGCGGCCAGCTCCCAAAAAAGCGAGTTGAAAAATCGAGCTCAGGGGCACTGCAATTCACAAACCTGCAGAGTTATAAATGATAACTCTCGTCCACAAATATATTGAGGGAAGGCAACGAGGAGGATTTGAAAGCAAGGCAGAATTGCAGGAAACAGATTTCAGGAGGTAGAGTCGAATCGCCTTTAAAGCACAGGAAAAGCGGCAAAACCTCGACCATGATGCCCTTGGCCAAAAAGGGCGTCTGCGTTTTTTCCTGAATATATTCAGGAAAAAACGCAGACGCCCTTTTTGGCCAACCAAGCAACCTGGAAAGGCAAATCAGCGCTACAAAGAAGTCTCGCTTCCCATCGGTCAAAAGGGCCATGCTGAATAAAGTGTCAAAACCAGAAATGCAGGACAGGCCATGGAGAAACGGGAGCCTTGCTACGCTGATGGGCGGGATGTAAATTGCCAACAGCCACTCTGGAGAAGTGTACGGTGTGTCCTGAAACCTCTAAAAAACTCAGCTTAGAGAGCATAGGGCACTTCCACTCATGGGCATATAAATTGGGAAAACTAAAAATCAGCAAGACACAGGCACCCCAAAGTTTAGGGCTGCTCTGTTGACAAGAACCTCCACTTCGTTACACCTTAAATATCCCAGGAAAGAAAAAAATGGATAAAGAAGTTGTGGTCCTTATGTACAATGGAATATCACTCAGCCAGGAAATCAACGTCATAAGGCTAGTAGCAGCATGATGAGTGGATTTAGGTACGACGATTCTAAGTGAAATAAGTCAACCAGAAAACGACACTTATCATAAGATATCACTTATAGAGGGAATGTAAAAACCGCTACACTTGAACTGAATTACAAAACAGAACAGAGACACACGTTTACAAAACACACTATGGCTGCTTAACGGGAAAGGTGAGGTCGGGTGAGGCTGAAAACAAGGGTTTCAAATTAGCTCAGATACCGTTCCATAAACCCAATATGTAATAGACAAGACCTACTCCTTGCTCAGTGAACTGGACTCAACACCCCCTGTTCACCGCCCAAATATATATCTGACTAGTAAGAATCTTAAAACCAATGTATTGATATCCCTCTGTAAGTGAGTCAAGTGGGTGTAAAGCGGCATAAACACAGCAGTGAAAAGCAGCTAAACCCCATTATAAAAATCAATTACTTTTAAAAACCCGTGAAACAAAGACAGTGAAAGAGAGAGAAATTCTTACAAAATTCGTTCAGGGGCTGTGATGCCACCTGGATTGACCATCTCTAGACCCACAGCTGATTGAGACATAAGGGTGGACACTCTTGGGGCTGAGAGGTTTGGTGAGGTTGGGTGAGCAAACGCAGACCCTTTAAAGTAATACTGCGTGGTATCCATCCCATGGGTCCAAAATCTCCAGGTTCAAGGGCATCTTCCTACATCGAAAACATGCATGAGAAACCCAGAAGATGGTATACCGTGTGATCGGGAAAGGTTTCTAAAACGCACCTCATTTCTCATCTCCTTGTGCTCGGGTTGGCCATTACAGCCGCTTTACTAGCAATCTCCCTCCTTCGAGAATCAGCACCTTTAACCTCCTGTTCCGTACAGGTTGCAATTTGTCCTGAGGATGAACGGGAAGAGGGGGAACCAGTGAGAGACTAGCTCTAGGTGTTGGGACAGGCACAGGTCACTCTATTTTCCCATCAGGAAGAAGAATTAACCACAGGCTCAGCCTGCCGCCCGGAAGCAGAACAGGGCCTGAAGCAATCCTGCGCTTTTGCGGCCAGCTCCCAAAAAAGCGAGTTGAAAAATCGAGCTCAGGGGCACTGCAATTCACAAACCTGCAGAGTTATAAATGATAACTCTCGTCCACAAATATATTGAGGGAAGGCAACGAGGAGGATTTGAAAGCAAGGCAGAATTGCAGGAAACAGATTTCAGGAGGTAGATTCGAATCGCCTTTAAAGCACAGGAAAAGCGGCAAAACCTCGACCATGATGCCCTTGGCCAAAAAGGGCGTATGCGTTTTTTCCTGAATATATTCAGGAAAAAACGCATACGCCCTTTTTGGCCAACCAAGCAACCTGGAAAGGCAAATCAGCGCTACAAAGAAGTCTCGCTTCCCATCGGTCAAAAGGGCCATGCTGAATAAAGCGTCAAAACCAGAAATGCAGGACAGGCCATGGAGAAACGGGAGCCTTACTACGCTGATGGGCGGGATGTAAATTGCCAACAGCCACTCTGGAGAAGTGTACGGTATTTCCTGAAACATCTAAAAAACTCAGCATAGAGAGCATAAGGCACTTCCACTCATGGGCGTATAAATTGGGAAAACTAAAAATCAGCAAGACACAGGCACCCCAAAGTTTAGGGCTGCTCTGTTGACAAGAACCTCCACTTCGTTACACCTTAAATATCCCAGGAAAGAGAAAAATGGATAAGGAAGTTGTGGTCCTTATGTACAATGGCGTATCACTCAGCCATGAAATTAACGTCATAAGGCTAGTAGCAGCATGATGAGAGGATTTAGGTACGACGATTCTAAGTGAAATAAGTCACACAGAAAAAGACACTTATCATAAGATATCACTTAGAGAGGGAATGCAAAAACCGCTACACTTGAACGGAATTACAAAACAGAACAGCGTCACACGTTTACAAGACACACTATGGCTGCTTAACGGGAAAGGTGAGGTGGGTGATGCATAACACAAGGGTTTCAAATTAGCTCAGATACCGTTCCATAAACCCAATATGTAATAGACAAGATCTACTCCTTGCTCAGTGAACTGGACTCAACACCCCCTGTTCATCGCCCAAGAATATATCTGACTAGTAAGAATCTTAAAACCAATGTATTGATATCCCTCTGTAAGTGAGTCAAGTGGGTGTAAAGCGGCATAAACACAGCAGTGAAAAGCAGCTAAACCCCATTATAAAAATCAATTACTTTTAAAAACCCGTGAAACAAAGACAGTGAAAGAGAGAGAAATTCTTACAAAATTCGTTCAGGGGCTGTGATGCCACCTGGATTGACCATCTCTAGACCCACAGCTGATTGAGACATAAGGGTGGACACTCTTGGGGCTGAGAGGTTTGGTGAGGTTAGGTGAGCAAACGCAGACCCTTTAAAGTAATACTGCGTGGTATCCATCCCATGGGTCCAAAATCTCCAGGTTCAAGGGCATCTTCCTACATCGAAAACATGCATGAGAAACCCAGAAGATGGTACACCGTGTGATCGGGAAAGGTTTCTAAAACGCACCTCATTTCTCATCTCCTTGTGCTCGGGTTGGCCATTACAGCCGCTTTACTAGCAATCTCCCTCCTTCGAGAATCAGCACCTTTAACCTCCTGTTCCGTATAGGTTGCAATTTGTCCTGAGGATGAACGGGAAGAGGGGGAACCAGTGAGAGACTAGCTCTAGGTGTTGGGACAGGCACAGGTCACTCTATTTTCCCATCAGGAAGAAGAATTAACCACAGGCTCAGCCTGCCGCCCGGAAGCAGAACAGAGCCTGAAGCAATCCTGCACTTTTGCGGCCAGCTCCCAAGAAAGCGAGTTGAAAATTGGAGCTCAGGGGCACTGCAATTCACAAACCTGCAGAGTTATAAATGATAACTCTCGTCCCCAAATATATTGAGGGAAGGCAACGAAGAGGATTTGAAAGCAAGGCAGAATTGCAGGAAACAGATTTCAGGAGGTAGATTCGAATCGCCTTTAAAGCACAGGAAAAGCGGCAAAACCTCGACCATGATGCCCTTGGCCAAAAAGGGCGTATGCGTTTTTTCCTGAATATATTCAGGAAAAAACGCATACGCCCTTTCTGGCCAACCAAGCAACCTGGAAAGGCAAATCAGCGCTACAAAGAAGTCTCGCTTCCCATCGTTCAAAAGGGCCATGCTGAATAAAGTGTCAAAACCAGAAATGCAGGACAGGCCAAGGAGAAACGGGAGCCTTGCTACGGTGACGGGCGGGATGTAAATTGCGAACAGCCACTCTGGAGAAGTGTACGGTGTGTCCTGAAACATCTAAAAAACTCAGGTTAGAGAGCATAGGGCACTTCCACTCATGGGCGTATAAATTGGGAGAACTAAAAATCAGCAAGACACAGGCACCCCAAAGTTTAGGGCTGCTCTGTTGACAAGAACCTCCACTTCGTTACACCTTAAATATCCCAGGAAAGAGAAAAATGGATAAGGAAGTTGTGGTCCTTATGTACAATGGCATATCACTCAGCCATGAAATTAACGTCATAAGGCTAGTAGCAGCATGATGAGAGGATTTAGGTACGACGATTCTAAGTGAAATAAGTCACACAGAAAAAGACACTTATCATAAGATATCACTTAGAGAGGGAATGTAAAAACCGCTACACTTGAACTGAATTACAAAACAGAACAGCGTCACACGTTTAGAAAACACACTATGGCTGCTTAACGGGAAAGGTGAGGTGGGGTGATGCTTAAAACAAGGGTTTCAAATTAGCTCAGATACCGTTCCATAAACCCAATATGTAATAGACAAGACCTACTCCTTGCTCAGTGAACTGGACTCAACACCCCCTATTCACCGCCCAAGAAAATATCTGACTAGTAAGAATCTTAAAACCAATGTACTGATATCTCTCTGTAAATGAGTCAAGTGGGTGTAAAGCGGCATAAACACAGCAGTGAAAAGCAGCTAAACCCCATTATAAAAATCAATTACTTTTAAAAACCCGTGAAACAAAGACAGTGAAAGAGAGAGAAATTCTAACAAAATTCGTTCAGGGGCTGTGATGCCACCTGGATTGACCATCTCTAGACCCACAGCTGATTGAGACATAAGGGTGGACACTCTTGGGGCTGAGAGGTTTGGTGAGGTTGGGTGAGCAAACGCAGACCCTATAAAGTAATACTGCCTGGTACCCATCCCATGGGTCCCAAATCTCCAGGTTCAAGGGCATCTTCCTACATCGAAAACATGCATGAGAAAGCCAGAAGATGGTACACCGTGTGATCGGGAAAGGTTTCTAAAACGCACCTCATTTCTCATCTCCTTATGCTCGGGTTCTCCATTTCAGCCGCTTTACTAGCAATCTCCCTCCTTGGAGAATCAGCACCTTTAACCTCCTGTTCCGTACAGGTTGCAATTTGTCCTGAGGATGAACGGGAAGAGGGGGAACCAATGAGAGACTAGCTCTAGGTGTTGGGACAGGCACAGGTCACTCTATTTTCCCATCAGGAAGAAGAATTAACCACAGGCTCAGCCTGCCCCCCGGAACCACAATAGGGCCTGATGCAATCCTGCGCTTTTGCGGCCAGCTCCCAAGAAAGCGAGTTGAATAATGGAGCTCAGGGGCACTGCTTTCACAAACCTGCAGTTATAAATGATAACTCTCGTCCACATATATATTGAGGGAAGGCAACGAAGAGGATTTGAAAGCAAGGCAGAATTGCAGGAAACAGATTTCAGGGGGTAGATTCCAATCGCCTTTAAATCACATGAAAAGCGGCAAAACGTCGACAATGATGCCCTTGGCCAAAAAGTGCGTAGGCGTTTTTTTCCTGAATATATTCAGGAAAAAACGCCTACGCACTTTTTCGCCAACCAAGCAACCTGGACAGGCAAATCAGCGCTACAAAGAAGTCTCACTTCCCATCGGTCAAAAGGGCCATGCTGAATAAAGTGTCAAAACCAGAAATGCAGAAAATGTCATGGAGAAATGGGAGCCTTGCTACGCTGATGGGCAGGATGTAAACCGAGAACTGCCACTCTGGCGAAGTGCACGGTGTGTTGTGAGACATCTACAAAACACAGCTTAGAGAGCATAGGGCACTTCCCTTCGTGGGCGTATAAAATGGGAAAACTAAAAATCAGCAAGATACACGCACCCCAAATTTAGGGCTGCCCTGTTGACAAGAACCTCCACTTCAGTACACCTTAAATATGCCAGGATAGAGAAAAATGGATAAAGAAATTGTGGTACTTATGTATAATGGAATATCACTTAGCCATGAAATCAATATCATACGGCTAGTAGCAGCATGGTGAGTGGATCTAGGTACGATGTTTCTAAGTGAAATAAGTCACACAGAAAAAGACACTTATCATAAGATATCACTTATAGAGGGTAAGTAAAAATCGCTACAGATTACCTCATTACAGAACAGAACAGAGTCACACATTTAGAAAACACTGGATGGCTGCTTAACTGGAAAGGTGAGGTGGGGTGTGGCATAAAACAAGGGTTTGAAATTAGCACACATACCGTTCCATAAACCAAATATGTAACAGACAAGACCTACCCCTTGCTCAGTGAACTGGACTCAACACCCCCTATTCACCGCCCAAGAATATATCTGACTAGTAAGAATCTTAAAACCTATGTATTGATATCTCTCTGTAACTGAATCAAGTGGGTGTAAAGCGGCATAAACACAGCAGTGAAAATCAGCTAAACCCCATTATAAAAATAAATTACCAAAAGAACTCCAACAGAGACAGTGAAAGAGAGAGAAATTCGTACAAAGTTCGTTCAGGGGCAGTGAAGCAACCTGAATCGACCATATCTAGACCCACAGCTGGAATAGACATAAGGCTGGACACTCTTGGGGCTGAGAGGATTGGTGAGGTTGGGTGAGCAAACGCAGACCCTTTAAAGTAATACTGCATGGTACCCATTCTATGGGTCCCAAATCTCCAGGTTCAAGGGAATCTTCCTACAGCGGAAACATGCATGGGAAACCCAGTGGATGTTATACAGTGTGATCGAGAAAGGTTTCTGAAACGAACCTCATTTCTCATCTCCTTGTGCTCGGCTTCGCCATTCCAGCCGCTTTACTAACAATCTCCCCACTTGGAGAGTCAGCACGTTTAACCTCCTGTTTCGTACAGGTTGCAGTTTGTCCTGAGGATGAATGGGAAGAGGGGGAACCCATGAGAGGCTAGCTCTAGGTGTTGGGACAGGCACAGGTCACTCTAATTTCCATCAGGAAGAAGAATTAACCACAGGCTCAGCCTGCCCCACGGAACCAGAATAGGGCCTTAAGCAATCGTGCGCTTTTGCGGCCAGCTTCCAAAAAAGCGAGTTGAAAAATGGAGCTCAGGGGCACTGCAATTCACAATCCTGTAGAGTTATAAATGGTAACTCTCGTCCAAAAATATACTGAAGGAAGGCAACGAAGAGGATTTGAAAGCAAGGCAGAATTGCAGGAAACTTATATAGTTTATATGTTAAGTGTTTATATACATTTAACATACATTAGCCTATTTAGGTTAGCCCCGTAATCCTAATGTTTCCATCCTTCCACCTTTCATTTTGGTTAACCATTAGTTTGTTTTATAAGTCTGTGAGTGTCTTTTTCTGTGGAAGTATGTTCATTGGTAGCAATCTTAGGATAACTTGTATAAATGATATCATAGGATATTTGTCATTCCCTTTTGACTTACTTTACCTAATATGATTATTTCTAGGCTCATTTTTAATCCTGAAAACGGCACTCTTCGTTTTCTTCCCGAGGCTACTATTCCATTCTGTACATATACCTCTTCTTCTTTGCCAGTTCATCTGTTTATGGACCTTTTTTTTGCTTCCATGTCTTGGCTATTTCAATATTGCTGCAGTGCACATTTGCCTGCCTCTGTCTTTCCGATTCTGGTGGTCTTAGATTATAGGCCCAAAACGTGCCCTCCCACGTCATCTGGTAGCTCAATTTTTACCTTTTAAAGCAGCTCCATTCAGTTTTTGTGAGTGCTGTTACCACTTTACATCCCACCAGCTGCTAGAAGGTACAAGGTTCTCTAAAACCCCTTCAGCATTTACAGTTTGTAGACGTTTTGCTGATGGTCCTTTGACTGGTGTGAGCTGAAACCTTTTTGGAGGCTGGATTTGAATGTGGCTAACAATTCCTTATACTGAGCTTTAGGCATGTCCTTTTTTTCTTTTCCTCTTTTTTTTTAGAGTGAGTACAACTTCTCTCTTCATATTGACTTCTTGAAAAATTTGTCATGTGTTGAATTTTCTTGCCTATTCCCTACCCCAGGGCATTTTTTGAGGGGAGGTGTCATTTACAGCCCTGCAGTCCTTGTGACTCTTAAGCAACCATTAGCACTGCGTTTAAAGCTGCTGTTGTGAGAAACAGCCACAAGGCGGCAGCATTATTACGTTCTCAACCCTTGTTACTAGGGCAACAGAGTCTTCCTGGAGGTAGTGTTCCGAGGTTGTATATTAGAGAGGAATGTGCGGGGACAAGCCCCCAGATTTCAGGGGGTAGATACGAATCGCCTTTAGAGCACATGAAAAGCGGCAAAACGTCGACAATGATGCACTTGGCCAAAAAGGGCGTATGCGTTTTTTCCTGAATATATTCAGGAAAAAACGCATACGCCCTTTTTGGCCAACCAAGCAAGCCGGAAAGGCAAATCAGCACTACAAATAAGTCTCACTTCCCATCCGTCCAAAGGCCATCCAAAACAGTGTAAAAACCAGAAGTGCAGGACAGGCCAGGGAGAAAAGGGAGCCTCGTTAGGCTGATGGGAGGGATGTAAATTGCCAACGGCCACTCTGGAGAAGTGCATGGTGTTTCCTAAAATATCTAAAAAGCACAGCTAGAGAGCGTAGGGCCCTTCCACTCGTGGGCGTATAAAATGGGAAAACTAAAAATCAACAAGACACAGGCACCCCAAACTTTAGGCCTACTCTGTTTACAAGAACCTCCAGTTCAGTACACCTTAAATATGCCAGGATAGAGAAAAATGGATAAAGAAGTGTGGTACTTAGGTACAATGGAATATCACTCACCCATGAAATCAATGTCATATGGCTACCAGCAGCATGATGAGTGGATTTAGGTACGACAATTCTAAGTGAAATAAGTCACACAGAAAAAGACACTTATCATAAGATATCACTTATAGAGGGAAAGTAAAAATCGCTACACATGACCTGATTACAAAACAGAACAGAGTCACACATTTAGAAAACACTGGATGGCTGCTTAACTGGAAAGGTGAGTTGGGGTGAGGCATAAAACAAGGGTTTGAAATTAGCACACATACCCTTCCATAAACCAAATATGTAACAGACAACACCTACCCCTTGCTCAGTGAACTGGACTCAACGCCCCCTATTCACCACACAAGAGTATATCGGACTAGTAAGAATCTTCAAACCTATGTATTGATATCTCTCTGTAAGTGAGTCAAGTGGGTGTAAAGCGGCATAAACACAGCAGTGAAAATCAGCTAAACCCCATTATAAAAATAGATTACAAAAAAACCCCCAACAAAGACAGTGAAAGAGAGAGAAATTCGTACAAAGTTCGTTCAGGGGCAGTGAAGCATCCTGGATCGACCATATCTAGACCCACAGCTGGATTAGACATAAGGCTGGACACTCTTGGGGCTGAGAGGATTGGTGAGGTTGGGTGAGCAAACGCCTACCCTTTAAAGTAACAGTGCGTGGTACCCATTCTATGGGTCCCAAATCTCCAGGTTCAAGGGAATCTTCTTACAGCGAAAAAATGCATGGGAAACCCAGTGGATGGTATACAGTGTGATCGGGAAAGGTTTCTGAAACGCACCTCATTCCTCATCTCCTGGTGCTCAGGTTCGCCATTCCAGCCGCGTTACTAGCAATCTCCCTCCTTGGAGAATCAGCACCTTTAACCTCCTGTGTCGTACACGTTGCAATTTGTCCTGAGGATGAACGGGAAGAGGGGGAACCAATGAGAGACTAGCTCTAGGTGTTGGGACAGGCACAGGTCACTCTATTTTCCCATCAGGAAGAAGAATTAACCACAGGCTCAGCCTGCCCCACGGAACCAGAATAGTGCCTGAAGCCATCCTGCCGGTTTGCGGCCAGCTCCCAAATAAGCGATTTGGAGAATGGAGCTCAGGAGCACGGCAATTCACAATTCTGCAGAGTTATAAATGATCACTCTCGTCTAAAATTGTATTGAGGTAAGGCAACGAAGAGGATCTCAAAGCAAGACAGAATTGAAGGAAACAGTTTTTCACAGATAGATTGGACTCGCCTTTAAAGCACATTGAAATTCCGCAGAACTTCGACAATGATGCAGTTGGCCAAAAAGGGCGTCTGCGTTCTTTCCTGAATAAATTTTGGAAAAAACGCAGATGCTCTTTTTGGCCACCTAAACAAGCGGGCAATGCAAATCAGCATTACAAAAATGTCTCACTTGGCATTGGTCAAAAGGCCCATGCTGAAAAAGTGTAAAACCCAGAAATGCAGGACAGGCCATGGAGAAAAGGCAGCCTTGTTTTGCTGATCGGCGGGATGTAAATTGACACCAGCCACTCTTGAGAAGTGTATGCTGTATCTTAAAACTTCTAAAAAACAGAGCTACAGAGCATACAGCACTTCCCCTCATGGGCGTATATCTTGGGAAAACCAAAAAATCGACAAGACACAGGCACCCCAAAGTTTAGGGCTGCTCTGTTTAGAAATGCCTCGATTTGGGTACAACTTACATGTCCTTGGAAGGAAAAAATGGATAAAGAAGATGTGGTACTTATGTACGATGGAATATTACTCAGCAATTAAATCAATGAAATAAGGCCAGTGGCATCAACTCGTGGAGACTGAGGTACGATCATTCTAAGTGACATAAGTCAGACATAAAAAGAGACTTATCATAAGGTATCACTTATAGATAGTATCTAAAAATGCCTTCACATGAACGCAATTACAAAACAGAAACGGAGTCACACATTTAGAAAACACACTTATGGCTGCTAAAGGAGAAAGGTGGGGCGGGGTGATGCATAAACCAGGAGGTTGAAATTAGCACAGATATGGTTCCATAAAGAAAATAGGTATTCGACAGGACCTACTCTATAGCTCAAAGAGCTGGACTCAGCACACTGTTGTCACCAGAAAAGGATATATAAGACTGGTAAGACTCTGCAAAAGAATTTACTGATGTCTCTCTTTAAGTGAATCAAGTGGATAGATGTAGAGCAGGAAGAAACACAGTATTGAAAATCAGCTATACCCCATTATAAAATTAAATAACAAGAACAAAATAAAGACAGTGAGAGAGAGAGAAATTCTTACAAAATTTGTTCAAGGGCTGTGATGCAACCTGGACTGACCATATCTAGACACAGAGCTGGATGGGACCTAAGGCTCTACACTCGTTGGTCTGAGAGGCTTCGTGAGGATGGGACAGCAAATGCAGCACTTTTAGAGTAATACTGCCTGGCCCCCATTCCATGGGTCCCATATCTCCAGGTGCAGGGGACCCTTCCTACAGCTAAAACATGCATGGCACATCCAGAGGATGGTACACCGTCTGATCGGGAAGAGTTTGGAAAAGTCACCTCATCTCCACGTCTCCTGGTATTCGGGTTCCCCAGCTCCTTTCCTTAGAGTCTCCCCACTTTGGGAAGGCAGCACACTCAACAGCCGGTTTTGCACGGCTTGGAATTTTCCGGTGAAGAAGGGGAATGGCGGGATGGAATGAGACACAAGCCTTAGATGTTTGGACAGGCATATGCCACTCTAGTTTCCTACCTGGAAGAAGAATTTCCCTATCCTTCAGGTGCCCCAGTAACTGGAATGGGTCTGTAGAAATCCTGCCCCTTTGTGTCTGCTTCCCTAAACAAGTTGAAAACCGGTGCTCAGGGGCACTGCAATTCACAAACATGCAGGGTTGTAATTGACACCTCTAATGGAGTCATTTCTTGAGCCAAGTATTCGTAAAGGCCTTGTAAGCAAGGCAGAATTGCAAGAAAGGGATTTCAAGGGGTAGTTTGCACTCGTCATTAAAGCACATGCAAAGCTGCTGAACATCGCCAATGATGCAGTTTGCCAAAAAGGCCGTATGCGTTATTCCTTAATCTATTCAGGAAAAACCCTTACTCCATTTTTGGCCAACAAAACAGGCGGGCAATGTAAATTAATACTACAAAGAGATATCACTTCGCACCAGTCAGAATGGCCAACCTCACAAACTGTAAAACCTGAAATGCAGGACAGGGCGTGGAGAAAAGGGAACCCTGACAAGCTGATGGTGGGAATGTAAATTGCTAACAGCCACTCTGGAGAAGTGGGTGGTGATTCCTTAAAAATCTAAAAACCAGAGCTTCAGAGCATATGGCGCTTCCACTCCTGGGCCTGTATCTTGGAAAAAACGTAAATTGACAGGACCCAGGCACTCTAAAATTTATCCAGCCCTGTTTACAAGAGCCTCTACTCGGAAGCTACCTAAAAGTCCTTGGAAGGAAGAACAGATAAAGAAATTATGGTAGATATGTACAATGGAATATTACTCAGCCATGAAGTGAATGAAATAAGGCCATTTAGGGCCACTCAGAAGGACCTACATACATTCATACTAAGTGTCATAAATCAGGCAATGAAAAATATCATATGATATTACTTATCGGTGGAATCTAAAAATTGATAGAAAGGTACTATCTTACAACACAGAAACAGAGTCCCAGACTTAGAACACAAACTTATGGTTACCAAACTGGAAAGGTGTGTTGGAGGCATAAATCATGAGGTTGGAGTTAGTATATACATATTTACAGAGAGAAAACTTGTAATCAACATGGACCTGCTGTAGAGCACTTGGAACTCTTCTCAACACCCTTTAGTAACCTCAATGGGAAAATAATTCTAAAAAGAATATATAGTTATCTCTGTATAAATGAATCATGTTGGTGTATGTCAAAAATGAACACAACATGATAAATCAACTATATACTCCATTATAAATTTAAAATTAAATTAAAGAAAAATGATCACTAAATTTGTTTAGTCACAGTGAACGTACTAGTGTCACATCCCTGGACACAGACACAATTTGGTCCCAAGGCTGGACTGTTGTGGGCCTGAGGACCTCGGGAGGATATGCCAGCTAATTCGCCCCCCTTGAACATGTAGTACCTGGTCCCCTCTGCATGGGATCACTATCTCCAGATCTAAGTGTGCCCTCATACTACTAAACCAACCCTCTGACACCCAAAGGATGGTGGACTCTCTGGGCTGGATGACACTTGGAAAATCACCTGCTCTCAACATATCCTGGTGTTTGGGTTCCGACCTCCCGACTCCTTCGTAAGGGTCATCCCACTCTACAAGACAGCACCCTCAACAGGTGATTTTGCAGGGGTTTATACTTGTTCGGGGGATGAAGGGTAAGGGGGAAGAAGGAATGGGACAGAAGCCCTTACATGTTTGGTCAGGCACATTCCACTCTAATTTAATACCCAAGAACAGGACTTGCCCTACATCTAAGGTTGTGTCAGTAACCAGAGAGGGACAGTAGAAATCCTGCCGCCTTCTGTTTCCCATAACAACAATTCTAAAACTGGACCTTATATGCACTTCATATTCACAATGCCTGGGGAGCTGTAAATGACAACAGCCCTCAAAAAATGTCTTGGGGTAGGAAATCGAAGTAGACTTCAAAACAAGGCAACCTTTCAATAACCCTTTTTCAAGGGATAAATCTTACTGACACTGTTCAAAAAAAAGCACATATGAAGATACTCACCATTGCTTTATGTTAGACAAATGCAAATCAGATGTACAAAGAAGTATCACCTGGAACCACTCAGAATAGCCATCGTCACAATGTCTACAAACAAGAAATGCTTCAGAGGGTGTGGAAAAAAGAGAAACCTACTACTTATTTTTTTTTTTTTAATCTGCGTTGGGTCTTCGTTGCTGCGCGCGGCTTTTCTATAGTTGCAGCAAGCGGGGGCTACTCATCGTTGTGGTACTAAGCCTTCTCTTTGTGGTGGCTTCTCTTGTTGTGGAGCACAAGCTGTAGGCACACAGGCTTCAGTAGTTGTGGCTCGTGGGCTCTAGAGCGCAGACTGAGTAGTTGTGGTGCACGGGCTTACTTGTTCTGTGGCATGTGAGATCTTCCCGGGCCAGGGCTCGAACCTGTGTCCCCTGAACTGGCAGGCAGATTCTTAACCACTGCGCCACCAATTCTATGCTATCGGTGGCAATGCCAATTGGTAACAGCCACTATGGAGCACAGAATGGAGGTTACCAGAGTAAGGGGAGGTGGGAGGGATAAATTGGAAATTGGGATTGACATATACACACCACTATATATAAAAGAGATAACAAATAAGGGCTTACTGTATAGCACAGGGAACTCTACTCAATACTCTGTAATGACCTGTATGGGAAAGGAATCCAAAAAGGATTGGATATATGTATAACTGCTTCACTGTGCTGTGCAGCAGAAAGTAACACAACATTGTAAATCAACTCTATTCCAAAAAAATTGAAATTGAAATGAAATGAAGTAAAATAAAATAAAATACAGCTACCAGATGATCCAGCAAGTTCACTCCTGTGTGCATATCTGGAGGAAAGCATAAATCGAAAAGACACATCTTCCCCAATGTTCACTGCAACACTCTTTACAATAGCGAAGACATGGAAGCAACCAAAATGTCCATCAACATATGAATATAGGTAAAGAATATGTGATACATATATATAATGGAATATGACTCAGCCATAAAATAGAAGAAAATAATGCCAGTTGCAGTAACATGGATGGACCTAGAGATGATTGTACTAAGTGAAGTAAGTCAGACAGAGTAAGACAAATATTGGATGATATCACTTCTAGGTGGAAGCTAAAAATTGATACAAATGAACTAACTTACAAAACAGAGGCAGACTCACAGACTTGGAAAACAAACTTATGGTTACCAAAGGGGAGAGGTGGGGGGTAGGGATAAATCAGGAGCTTGGGGTAAACATACGAATACTATTATATATAACAGATAAGCAACAAGGACCTACTGTATAGCACAGGGAGCTCTACTCAGTATTCTGGGAATACCGTTAACAGAAAAGAATCTGAAAAAGAATGAATATATGCATATGTGTAACTGAATCACTTGCTGTGCAGCTGAAATGAACACAACATTGAAAATCAACTATACTCCAATAAAATTTAAATTTCAAAATAAAGAAAATCACCTATATTTCAAAAGAAAAAAAAAAAAAAAAGAATTCCCATCTCTTTATATGGCTTGATAGCTTACTTTTTTAGTGCTCAATATTATCCCATTCCCAGAATATATTAATACTATATCATTTCATTCACCTATTGGAGGACACCTTAGTTTCATTCACATTTTGGCAATATTGAATTAGGTGCTATAAATATCCATATGCAGGTTTTCCTCTGGAAGTATGTTTTAAACTACTTTCATTAAATATCCATGAGAACACTTGACGGATTGTACAGTAATGGAATGCTCAATATTCTAGCAAGGGTCAATCAGACTACCAAAGTAGCTGTATTATTTTTCATTTCCACCAATGACAAATGACATTTCCTATTTTTCCACATCTCCTACAGAATTTGTTCTTGTCATTGTTCACATTTTAGCCATTCTAAGTGTTACATAGTGGTATGTAATTGTATTTTTAATTTGCTTTTTCATGGCAGCATGTAATCTGGATTATTCTTCTGTATACTTATATGCATAGTGTCTATTTTCTTTGGTGAGGTGTCCATAAAGTATATTGGTCCACATTTTATTTAGGTTGCTTTCTTTTTTTTCTACCCAATCTGTATTTGTTTTATTTATTTTCGTGCCTTATTGCATTAGCAAAGACTTGGAGTAAAATATGGAAAAGGAGTCATGAAAGGGGACATCCTTGCTTTTACCTAAACTTAGTGGAAAAGCTTCATGGTTTTGACCATTGATCATGACGTAAGATAAAAGTTTCCTGTAAATCTTTGTTATCAACTTGAGAAAGCTCCAGTCTATTTCTTTAACTGAGAGTTTTTATGAAGAATGGGTGTTAGATTTTTTCAAAGGTCTTCTGAATCTATTGATATGCTAATGATTGTCTTTAAGGTGTTGATATGATGGATATAATTATTTGATTCTAGAATGTTGAACCAGCCTTTCATACCTGGGATTATTTCCTCTCATTCATGATATAAAATTCTCTCAAAATATTGTTGGATTCGATTTGGTAATATTTTGTTGAGGATTTTTGCATTGATGTTCCTGAGAGATATTGGTCAGTTTTCTTTACTATTCATATGTTCTTCTAAGTTTGGATGTTGTGGATTTAGTGTCAGACATTCATTTGGGGAGATTCCCAGTCATTTTTAAAAAATATTTTCTGTTCTTTATTATCTTTATTCTCCTCCTGCTATACCCATTATGTATAGGTCACAGCATTTTTCATTGTTCCACAATTATTGATTACTCTGTTCTGTTGATTTCTTTCCTGCCCATTTTCTCTTTTCTTTTGAGATTTAAAGGTTTCTCCTGATATGTCTTCAAGCTCACAGACATTTCTCCTCAGCCAGCTCTTTGACTGCTAAAACAAAATACGAGAGACTTGGTATTTTACAAACAACAGAATATTTTTGTTTTCTCATAATTGCTGAGGCTGAAAAGTTCAAGAACAAGTAACCAGGGGCTTCCCTGGAGGTGCAGTGGTTAAGAATCTGCCTACCAATAAAGGGGACAAGGGTTCGAGCCCTGGTCCAGGGAGATCCCACATGCCATGGAACAACTAAGCCCGTGCACCACAAATACTGAGCCTGTGCTCTAGAGTCCACAGGCCACAACTACTGAGCCCGTGAGCCACAACTACTGAAACCCACACTCCTAGAGCCCGTGCTCCGCAACAAGAGAAGCCACTCAATCAGAAGCCCGCGCACCGCACCAAAGACCCAACACAGCCAAAAAATTAATTAATTAATTATCTAATTAATTATTTTTTAAAAAAAGAACAAGTTGCCAGCTGACTTAGTGTCTGGCGAGGGACCAATTTCTGGTTCATAATGTGGGTCTTCTCGCTCGGCAATGAAATCATAGAATGGGCATAAGGTCTTCTGTGTGCTACATTTATTAGGTCACTAATCCCATGTTTGAGGTCTCTGGCCTCATAACCTAATCACCTCCCAAAACCCCCACCTCCTAATACCATCAACATGGGAGCTGGGTTTCAAAATTTTAAAATTAGAGGTACAAAATATTTACACCATAACAGGGACCACAGAGTTAACTGATTTTTCCTTTCATGTTAAAGGTTTGCACATTTATATTTATTATATAATCCCAAAACCCTTGTTTTTTTTTTATAAGATTCTTTTTCCGTATACGCCAGTACAGACCACTGAGTAGAGTTCCCTGTGCTATAAAGCAGGTCTTTATCAATACTTATCTATTTTATATATAGTAGTGTGTATAAGTCAGTCCCAATCTCCCAATTTATCCCTTCCCCACTTATCCCTTGGTAACCATAAGTTTGTTTTCTATATCCATGATTCTATTTCTGTTGTGTAAGTAAGTTCATTTGTACCTTTTTTTTTCTTTTTTAGATTCCTCATATAAGCAGTATCATATGATATCTGTCTTTCTGTGTCTGACTTGCTTCACTCAGTATAACAATCTCTAGGTCCATCCATGTTGCTACAAAACCCTTAATTGTTAAGGATAACTCTCAATTTTTCCCAGTATCATCAGCAATTCTTTCTGGCAGACACGTGATAACACTTTTTAAACAGGGATATTGAGACCAAGGCTCCTGACCTGCAAACAAACAAAACATCATTCATATAGTGAAAACTTTGCAAATCAAAGGATGAAAGCACTTGGTCTAAATCCCTTTGCACCCACTGCTGACAGAGGGCAGAGGAGTTTGACTCACTAATCTTCCTTACGTGCACTTCTTCCTAATGGGGTATTCCATCTAAAACTTATAAGAAGCGGGGATGTATCATGGAACACACCAATCGCTACTACAGATTCTGAAGCAGCAAAAACAAACAAACAAACAAAAAAACCATGATGAATCCATCCAAAGGGTTCTGTCCACATTGTTACAATAGTTTCCCTCACACTGTGAACCCTTTTCAAACCCTATCACTTGAACCTATTTTTATTTTTTTCAACAAAAATAATGTTAATCTGCAGTCAGACACTCCAGTAATATTACACTATCCCTTGTGCAAGTATGTAGGGATTTGAGGAGCTATGGGAGGCCACCATGAGAGGTTGCCTAGAGTAATTAGGACATTTCATTTAATGTTGGTTCTTCTCCCTAAGATGTCTGCTATCCTCTTCTTTTTGTAGCTACTAGCATTGAGAAAGTGACCAAGATAAGGCCCTTCTCTTTTACTGCCCATGAATGCAACTGTGATTAACCCCACAGAACTTGGTGCTTCCAGAATCCCCTGAACCTACTGACCCTCCATGCATGGCATGACATAGATAAGGATGGTGACGTGTATCCTTGTATAGAGCATGTTATAAAATGTTTGACTCTTCCCTTCCTCATAATTCCAAAGAATAGTTTTCTTTGGATTTCTGCTTAATGCTGCTGGAGTTGGTACATAAGTTGAGGGAGGTATCAGGGCACACCAAAAGAGAGGGTAACTGCACAGAAAATACAAGCAGGTACATTTCTGTGTAGTTTCAAGCAGCTTATTTGCTATATCAACCATGGTGTCATGTCGACCCTTCCTCTTTCTACTAGTAGTACAACAAACATAGAGGATATTTAGGCTGCTTGTTTTATCCCCACCTCTCACAATTGATCTGCATTAACATATAGGACAATGAAGGGCCCTTTCTACCATCTTAACCAATATTTGAGAACTAGAAAATGTCCAGATTTTGGGGGGTTTATTTTCATATTCCCCAATCAGGCCTATGAAGGAATCTTACCTATTGTGTTTAATGAAGTCATATCTCTGACGGCATCCCATCATCAACAAAACTGGAAAGAAATTTGAAGGGTCTTCGATTTTACCATATTTGAAATAACAATATTTTAGCCTGACACGTTTTTGGATTTTAGAAAAAAATATTTTAAATGAGACAAAAAATCATTTTTATGACACAAAAAGACAGCAATAGTTTTATATTTTTATCTGTTCCACTTGCACACAAGTGTCTCATGGGGTTATGTAAAGCTCTCCTGTTGGGTGCTGTGCATGGTGCAAGTATGGATTAAAGCTTAGGAATCTTAAGCTTCAGTCACCTGAAACATTTAAATTAGGATGCAAACAATCCTGTCCAACATTTGAAAAGAGCAAGACACTCTCTTTATTTTATTTGTTAGGTAATTAATCTGTCTTTTCCCCAAGGAGAGAAACAAGTGGCATCTTCCATCAATGTGTTGCACAAATATCTTTGAACAGAGAGTGCAAGCAGAGGCTGATACAGGATGTGAAAAAAAAAAAAAAGAGAGAGACCCTTGTGGCATTTTCTCCTAACTTATTGCAATCTCCCATTTAAAATGTGGGAATAATCAATCTTCTGAGGAAAAAGGCCCAAGGAAGGTTTTTGCTTCTGTGGAATAATGGGATTGCTAAAGATTTCAGGAGGCAAGACGAATTAGTGAGAATGACCATGAGAAATCAGAGAAAAGTCAGATCCATGGATGAAGTGATGTTTACCACTGTGAATCAATGAGAAGTAGGAGCAAATGAAAAGAAAGCTGATACAACATTTTCTGAATAAATGTAACCTTTCAGCTGTCATAGAAAAATTAATACTCACTATGATACAACATATTTAGTTTAGAAAGTTAACTTAAATTTAAAGCTTAATAATTACATTTATTGAAGAAATGAAAACATATTTGTGGTTTAGAATAAATAATGTGTTCTGCTACAGGTAAGAAGACTACATAAATAAATAGAAATAAGACTAAATAAATAAAGAGGAAAATAACAAATTAGATGTTATTAACATTAAAAACTGGCACTCATCTAAAGAAAGAGAAGGAGAGACAGAAAGAGAGAAGAACTCATCTCAAGCATGTATTAAAAACTCCTAAATAAGAAGTCTTCAGATGTTAAAAAAAGGAAGTCTTCAATAAGAAGATAATAGAATAGCAAAATGGGGGAAATATACCAAAAGATATTTCAAAAAAGAGAGTACAGAATGTTAAGTAAACATATCAAAAGATGCTTGGCTTCTTAGTAGTCAATTAAACGCAAAAGCGTGATACCTGGAATTATCACTCACCAACCAGAAAGTTCAAATGAAAATGACAGGTATTATCAAGTTTGACAAGAATGTGTATAATCCTTGAATCTCATTCACTGCTGCTGAAGATGAAAAATCATACAAATGTTTTGAAAATATTTAGAAATATCTAAAAAGATAAACACAAGAAAGCTATGACTCGAAAATGTTACTACTACATGTATACTGAACAATAATTTATACACACACCACCAAAGCTCAAGTTCTAGAATTTATATACCAGTGCTGTTCTCAATAGACACAAACTGAAAATCACTCATATTGTAATACACATTGGAATAAATTAATTAATAGTTAAATATTTACATTATGGAATCCTATGCAACAGTGGCAATGCATGATCACAACAACAGGCAACCATATAGGCATATTCACAAACAACATAAAATAAAAAAAGCCCAATCCAAAAGTGATTTTACTGTGCCATAGCATTTATATAAAATACAAAATACAGGTAAAGTTATCTTTTTGTTAGATACCAGAACAATATTAAACCTTAAGGGGAGTCACTAGAATGGGACCAGGGG
>NW_028122024.1:0-48473 GCF_965194805.1 Balaenoptera borealis | reverse complement strand
TAAGGACCACAACTTCTTTATCCATTTTTCTCTTTCCTGGGATATTTAAGGTGGAATGAAGTGGAGGTCCTTGTCAACAGAGCAGCCCTCAACTTTGGGGTGCTTGTGTCTTGCTGATTTTTCATTTTCCCAATTTATACCCCCATGAGTGGAAGTGCCCTATGCTCTCTAAGCTGTGTTTTTCAGATGTTTCAGGACACACCGTACACTTCTCCAGAGTGGCTGTTGGCAATTTACATCCCGCCCATCAGTGTAGCAAGGCTCCCATTTCTCCATGGCCAGTCCTGCATTTCTGGTTTTGACACTTTTTTCAGCATGGCCCTTTTGACCGATGGGAAGCGAGACTTCTCTGTAGCGCTGATTTGCCTTTCCAGGTTGCTTGGTTGGCCAAAAAGGGCGTATGCGTTTTTTCCTGAATATATTCAGGAAAAAACGCATACGCCCTTTTTGGCCAAGGGCATCATTGTCAACGTTTTGCCGCTTTTCATGTGCTTTAAAGGCGATTCGTATCTACCTTCTGAAATCTGTTTCGTGCAATTCTGCCTTGATTTCAAATCCTCTTCTTTGCCTTCCCTCAATATATTTGTGGACGAGAGTTATCATTTATAACTCTGCAGGTTTGTGAATTGCAGTGCCCTGAACCTCCATTTTACAACTCGCTTTTTTGGGAGCTGGCCGCAAAAGCGCAGGATGGCTTCAGGCCCTGTTCTGGTTCCGGGGGGCAGGCTGAGCCTGTGGTTAATTCTTCTTCCTGATGGGAAAATACAGTGACCTGTGCCTGTCCCGACACCAAGAGCTAGTCTCTCGTTGGTTCCCCGTCTTCCCGTTCATCCTCAGGACAAATTGCAACCTGTACGGAACAGGTGGTTAAAGGTGCTGATGCTCCAAGTAGGGAGATTGCTAGTAAAGCAGCTGGAATGGCGAACACGGGCACAAGGAGATGAGAAATGAGGTGCGTTTTAGAAACCTTTCCCCATCACACGGTGTACCATCTTCTGGGTTTCTCATGCATGTTTTCGATGTAGGAAGATGCCCTTGAAGCTGGAGATTTGGGACCCATGCGATGGGTACCACGCAGTATTACTTTAAAGGGTCTGCGTTTGCTCACCCAACCTCACCAAACCTCTCAGCCCCAAGAGTGTCCACCCTTATGTCTCATCCAGCTGTGGGTCTAGATATGGTCAATCCAGGTTGCATCACAGCCCCTGAACTCATTGTGTAAGAATTTCTATCTCTTTCACTGTCGTTGTTTCATGGGTTTTTCAAAGTAATTTATTTTCATAATGGGGTTTAGCTGCTTTTCACGGCTGTGTTTATGCCGCTTTACACCCACTTGACACACTAACAGAGAGATATCAATACATAGGTTTTAAGATTATTACTAGTCAGATATATTCTTGTGCGGTGAATAGGGCGTGTTGAGTCCAGTTCTCTGAGCAAGGAGTAGGTCTTGTCTACTACATATTGGGTTTATGGAATGGTGTCTGAGCTAATTTGATACCCTTGTTTTATGTATCACCCCATCTCACCTTTTCCGTTAAGCAGCCATAGTCTGTTTTCTGCATGTGTGACTCTGTTCTGTTTTGTAATTCAGTTCAAGTGTAACGGTTTTTACATTCCCTCTAAAAGTGATACCTTATGAGAAGTGTCCTTTTCTGTGTGACTTATTTCACTTAGAATCGTCGTACCTAAATCCACTCATCATGCTGCTACTAACCTTATGACATTGATTTCATGGCTGAGTGATATTCCATTGTACATAAGGACCACAACTTCTTTATCCATTTTTCTCTTTCCTGGGATATTGAAGGTGGAATGAAGTGGAGGTCCTTGTCAACAGAGCAGCCCTCAACTTTGGGGTGCTTGTGTCTTGCTGATTTTTCATTTTCCCAATTTATACCCCCATGAGTGGAAGTGCCCTATGCTCTCTAAGCTGTGTTTTTCAGATGTTTCAGGACACACCATACACTTCTCCAGAGTGGCTGTTGGCAATTTACATCCCGCCCATCAGTATAGCAAGGCTCTCATTTCTCCATGGCCTGTCCTGCATTTCTGGTTTTGACACATTTTTCAGCATGGCCCTTTTGACCGATGGGAAGTGAGACTTCTTTGTGGCGCTGATTTGCCTTTCCAGGTTGCTTGGTTGGCCAAAAAGGGCGTATGCGTTTTTTCCTGAATATATTCAGGAAAAAACGCATACGCCCTTTTTGGCCAAGGGCATCATTGTCAACATTTTGCCGCTTTTCATGTGCTTTAAAGGCGATTCGAATCTACCTCCTGAAATCTGTTTCCTGCAATTCTGCCTTGATTTAAAATCCTCTTCTTTGCCTTCCCTCAATATATTTGTGGACGAGAGTTATCATTTATAACTCTGCAGGTTTGTGAATTGCAGTGCCCTGAACCTCCATTTTACAACTCGCTTTTTTGGGAGCTGGCCGCAAAAGTGCAGGATGGCTTCAGGCCCTGTTCTGGTTCCGGGGGGCAGGCTGAGCATGTGGTTAATTCTTCTTCCTGATGGGAAAATAGAGTGACCTGTGCCTGTCCCGACACCAAGAGCTAGTCTCTCGTTGGTTCCCCGTCTTCCCGTTCATCCTCAGGACAAATTGCAACCTGTACGGAACAGGAGGTTAAAGGTGCTGATGCTCCAAGTAGGGAGATTGCTAGTAAAGCGGCTGGAATGGCGAACCCGGGCACAAGGAGATGAGAAATGAGGTGCATTTTAGAAACCTTTCCCCATCACACGGTGTACCATCTTCTGGGTTTCTCATGCATGTTTTCGATGTAGGAAGATGCCCTTGAACCTGGAGATTTGGGACCCATGCGATGGGTACCACGCAGTATTACTTTAAAGGGTCTGCGTTTGCTCACCCAACCTCACCAAACCTCTCAGCCCCAAGAGTGTCCACCCTTATGTCTCATCCAGCTGTGGGTCTAGATATGGTCAATCCAGGTTGCATCACAGCCCCTGAACTCATTGTGTAAGAATTTCTATCTCTTTCACTGTCGTTGTTTCATGGGTTTTTCAAAGTAATTTATTTTCATAATGGGGTTTAGCTGCTTTTCACGGCTGTGTTTATGCCGCTTTACACCCACTTGACACACTAACAGAGAGATATCAATACATAGGTTTTAAGTTTATTACTAGTCAGATATATTCTTGTGCGGTGAATAGGGCGTGTTGAGTCCAGTTCTCTGAGCAAGGAGTAGGTCTTGTCTACTACATATTGGGTTTATGGAACGGTATCTGAGCTAATTTGATACCCTTGTTTTATGTATCACCCCACCTCACCTTTCCCGTTCAGCAGCCATAGTGTGTTTTCTGCATGTGTGACTCTGTTCTGTTTTGTAATTCAGTTCAAGTGTAACGGTTTTTACATTCCCTCTATCAGTGATACCTTATGAGAAGTGTCCTTTTCTGTGTGACTTATTTCACTTAGAATCGTCGTACCTAAATCCACTCATCATGCTGCTACTAACCTTATGACATTGATTTCATGGCTGAGTGATATTCCATTGTACATAAGGACCACAACTTCTTTATCCATTTTTCTCTTTCCTGGGATATTTAAGGTGGAATGAAGTGGAGGTCCTTGTCAACAGAGCAGCCCTCAACTTTGGGGTGCTTGTGTCTTGCTGATTTTTAATTTTCCCAATTTATACCCCCATGAGTGGAAGTGCCCTATGCTCTCTAAGCTGTGTTTTTTCGATGTTTCAGGACTCACCGTACACTTCTCCAGAGTGGCTGTTGGCAATTTACATCCCGCCCATCAGTGTAGCAAGGCTCCCATTTCTCCATGGCCTGTCCTGCATTTCTGGTTTTGACACTTTTTTCAGCATGGCCCTTTTGACCGATGGGAAGCGAGACTTCTCTGTAGCGCTGATTTGCCTTTCCAGGTTGCTTGGTTGGCCAAAAAGGGCGTATGCGTTTTTTCCTGAATATATTCAGGAAAAAACGCATACGCCCTTTTTGGCCAAGGGCATCATTGTCAACGTTTTGCCGCTTTTCATGTGCTTTAAAGGCGATTCGTATCTACCTCCTGAAATCTGTTTCGTGCAATTCTGCCTTGAATTCAAATCCTCTTCTTTGCCTTCCCTCAATATATTTGTGGACGAGAGTTATCATTTATAACTCTGCAGGTTTGTGAATTGCAGTGCCCTGAACCTCCATTTTACAACTCGCTTTTTTGGGAGCTGGCCGCAAAAGCGCAGGATGGCTTCAGGCCCTGTTCTGGTTCCGGGGGGCAGGCTGAGCCTGTGGTTAATTCTTCTTCCTGATGGGAAAATAGAGTGACCTGTGCCTGTCCCGACACCAAGAGCTAGTCTCTCGTTGGTTCCCCGTCTTCCCGTTCATCCTCAGGACAAATTGCAACCTGTACGGAACAGGAGGTTAAAGGTGCTGATGCTCCAAGTAGGGAGATTGCTAGTAAAGCGGCTGGAATGGCGAACCCGGGCACAAGGAGATGAGAAATGAGGTGCATTTTAGAAACCTTTCCCCATCACACGGTGTACCATCTTCTGGGTTTCTCATGCATGTTTTCGATGTAGGAAGATGCCCTTGAACCTGGAGATTTGGGACCCATGCGATGGGTACCACACAGTATTACTTTAAAGGGTCTGCGTTTGCTCACCCAACCTCACCAAACCTCTCAGCCCCAAGAGTGTCCACCCTTATGTCTCATCCAGCTGTGGGTCTAGATATGGTCAATCCAGGTTGCATCACAGCCCCTGAACTCATTGTGTAAGAATTTCTATCTCTTTCACTGTCGTTGTTTCATGGGTTTTTCAAAGTAATTTATTTTCATAATGGGGTTTAGCTGCTTTTCACGGCTGTGTTTATGCCGCTTTACACCCACTTGACACACTAACAGAGAGATATCAATACATAGGTTTTAAGATTATTACTAGTCAGATATATTCTTGTGCGGTGAATAGGGCGTCTTGAGTCCAGTTCTCTGAGCAAGGAGTAGGTCTTGTCTACTACATATTGGGTTTATGGAACGGTATCTGAGCTAATTTGATACCCTTGTTTTATGTATCACCCCACCTCAGCTTTCCCGTTAAGCAGCCATTGTCTGTTTTCTGCATGTGTGACTCTGTTCTGTTTTGTAATTCAGTTCAAGTGTAACGGTTTTTACATTCCCTCTAAAAGTGATACCTTATGAGAAGTGTCCTTTTCTGTGTGACTTATTTCACTTAGAATCGTCGTACCTAAATCCACTCATCATGCTGCTACTAACCTTATGACATTGATTTCATGGCTGAGTGATATTCCATTGTACATAAGGACCACAACTTCTTTATCCATTTTTCTCTTTCCTTGGATATTTAAGGTGGAATGAAGTGGAGGTCCTTGTCAACAGAGCAGCCCTAAACTTTGGGGTGCTTGTGTCTTGCTGATTTTTAATTTTCCCAATTTATACCCCCATGAGTGGAAGTGCCCTATGCTCTCTAAGCTGTGTTTTTCAGATGTTTCAGGACACACCGTACACTTCTCCAGAGTGGCTGTTGGCAATTTACATCCCGCCCATCAGTGTAGCAAGGCTCTCATTTCTCCATGGCCTGTCCTGCATTTCTGGTTTTGACACATTTTTCAGCATGGCCCTTTTGACCGATGGGAAGTGAGACTTCTTTGTAGCGCTGATTTGCCTTTCCAGGTTGCTTGGTTGGCCAAAAAGGGCGTATGCGTTTTTTCCTGAATATATTCAGGAAAAAACGCATACGCCCTTTTTGGCCAAGGGCATCATTGTCAACATTTTGCCGCTTTTCATGTGCTTTAAAGGCGATTCGAATCTACCTCCTGAAATCTGTTTCCTGCAATTCTGCCTTGATTTAAAATCCTCTTCTTTGCCTTCCCTCAATATATTTGTGGACGAGAGTTATCATTTATAACTCTGCAGGTTTGTGAATTGCAGTGCCCTGAACCTCCATTTTACAACTCGCTTTTTTGGGAGCTGGCCGCAAAAGTGCAGGATGGCTTCAGGCCCTGTTCTGGTTCCGGGGGGCAGGCTGAGCATGTGGTTAATTCTTCTTCCTGATGGGAAAATAGAGTGACCTGTGCCTGTCCCGACACCAAGAGCTAGTCTCTCGTTGGTTCCCCGTCTTCCCGTTCATCCTCAGGACAAATTGCAACCTGTACGGAACAGGAGGTTAAAGGTGCTGATGCTCCAAGTAGGGAGATTGCTAGTAAAGCGGCTGGAATGGCGAACCCGGGCACAAGGAGATGAGAAATGAGGTGCATTTTAGAAACCTTTCCCCATCACACGGTGTACCATCTTCTGGGTTTCTCATGCATGTTTTCGATGTAGGAAGATGCCCTTGAACCTGGAGATTTGGGACCCATGCGATGGGTACCACGCAGTATTACTTTAAAGGGTCTGCGTTTGCTCACCCAACCTCACCAAACCTCTCACCCCCAAGAGTGTCCACCCTTATGTCTCATCCAGCTGTGGGTCTAGATATGGTCAATCCAGGTTGCATCACAGCCCCTGAACGCATTGTGTAAGAATTTCTCTCTCTTTCACTGTCGTTGTTTCATGGGTTTTTCAAAGTAATTTATTTTCATAATGGGGTTTAGCTGCTTTTCACTGCTGTGTTTATGCCGCTTTACACCCACTTGACACACTAACAGAGAGATATCAATACATAGGTTTTAAGTTTATTACTAGTCAGATATATTCTTGTGCGGTGAATAGGGCGTGTTGAGTCCAGTTCTCTGAGCAAGGAGTAGGTCTTGTCTACTACATATTGGGTTTATGGAACGGTATCTGAGCTAATTTGATACCCTTGTTTTATGTATCACCCCACCTCACCTTTCCCGTTAAGCAGCCATAGTGTGTTTTCTGCATGTGTGACTCTGTTCTGTTTTGTAATTCAGTTCAAGTGTAACGGTTTTTACATTCCCTCTATCAGTGATACCTTATGAGAAGTGTCCTTTTCTGTGTGACTTATTTCACTTAGAATCGTCGTACCTAAATCCACTCATCATGCTGCTACTAACCTTATGACATTGATTTCATGGCTGAGTGATATTCCATTGTACATAAGGACCACAACTTCTTTATCCATTTTTCTCTTTCCTGGGATATTTAAGGTGGAATGAAGTGGAGGTCCTTGTCAACAGAGCAGCCCTCAACTTTGGGGTGCTTGTGTCTTGCTGATTTTTAATTTTCCCAATTTATACCCCCATGAGTGGAAGTGCCCTATGCTCTCTAAGCTGTGTTTTTTCGATGTTTCAGGACTCACCGTACACTTCTCCAGAGTGGCTGTTGGCAATTTACATCCCGCCCATCAGTGTAGCAAGGCTCCCATTTCTCCATGGCCTGTCCTGCATTTCTGGTTTTGACACTTTTTTCAGCATGGCCCTTTTGACCGATGGGAAGCGAGACTTCTCTGTAGCGCTGATTTGCCTTTCCAGGTTGCTTGGTTGGCCAAAAAGGGCGTATGCGTTTTTTCCTGAATATATTCAGGAAAAAACGCATACGCCCTTTTTGGCCAAGGGCATCATTGTCAACGTTTTGCCGCTTTTCATGTGCTTTAAAGGCGATTCGTATCTACCTCCTGAAATCTGTTTCGTGCAATTCTGCCTTGAATTCAAATCCTCTTCTTTGCCTTCCCTCAATATATTTGTGGACGAGAGTTATCATTTATAACTCTGCAGGTTTGTGAATTGCAGTGCCCTGAACCTCCATTTTACAACTCGCTTTTTTGGGAGCTGGCCGCAAAAGCACAGGATGGCTTCAGGCCCTGTTCTGGTTCCGGGGGGCAGGCTGAGCCTGTGGTTAATTCTTCTTCCTGATGGGAAAATAGAGTGACCTGTGCCTGTCCCAACACCAAGAGCTAGTCTCTCGTTGGTTCCCCGTCTTCCCGTTCATCCTCAGGACAAATTGCAACCTGTACGGAACAGGAGGTTAAAGGTGCTGATGCTCCAAGTAGGGAGATTGCTAGTAAAGCGGCTGGAATGGCGAACCCGGGCACAAGGAGATGAGAAATGAGGTGCATTTTAGAAACCTTTCCCCATCACACGGTGTACCATCTTCTGGGTTTCTCATGCATGTTTTCGATGTAGGAAGATGCCCTTGAACCTGGAGATTTGGGACCCATGCGATGGGTACCACACAGTATTACTTTAAAGGGTCTGCGTTTGCTCACCCAACCTCACCAAACCTCTCAGCCCCAAGAGTGTCCACCCTTATGTCTCATCCAGCTGTGGGTCTAGATATGGTCAATCCAGGTTGCATCACAGCCCCTGAACTCATTGTGTAAGAATTTCTATCTCTTTCACTGTCGTTGTTTCATGGGTTTTTCAAAGTAATTTATTTTCATAATGGGGTTTAGCTGCTTTTCACGGCTGTGTTTATGCCGCTTTACACCCACTTGACACACTAACAGAGAGATATCAATACATAGGTTTTAAGATTATTACTAGTCAGATATATTCTTGTGCGGTGAATAGGGCGTCTTGAGTCCAGTTCTCTGAGCAAGGAGTAGGTCTTGTCTACTACATATTGGGTTTATGGAACGGTATCTGAGCTAATTTGATACCCTTGTTTTATGTATCACCCCACCTCAGCTTTCCCGTTAAGCAGCCATTGTCTGTTTTCTGCATGTGTGACTCTGTTCTGTTTTGTAATTCAGTTCAAGTGTAACGGTTTTTACATTCCCTCTAAAAGTGATACCTTATGAGAAGTGTCCTTTTCTGTGTGACTTATTTCACTTAGAATCATCGTACCTAAATCCACTCATCATGCTGCTACTAACCTTATGACATTGATTTCATGGCTGAGTGATATTCCATTGTACATAAGGACCACAACTTCTTTATCCATTTTTCTCTTTCCTTGGATATTTAAGGTGGAATGAAGTGGAGGTCCTTGTCAACAGAGCAGCCCTAAACTTTGGGGTGCTTGTGTCTTGCTGATTTTTAATTTTCCCAATTTATACCCCCATGAGTGGAAGTGCCCTATGCTCTCTAAGCTGTGTTTTTCAGATGTTTCAGGACACACCGTACACTTCTCCAGAGTGGCTGTTGGCAATTTACATCCCGCCCATCAGTGTAGCAAGGCTCTCATTTCTCCATGGCCTGTCCTGCATTTCTGGTTTTGACACATTTTTCAGCATGGCCCTTTTGACCGATGGGAAGTGAGACTTCTTTGTAGCGCTGATTTGCCTTTCCAGGTTGCTTGGTTGGCCAAAAAGGGCGTATGCGTTTTTTCCTGAATATATTCAGGAAAAAACGCATACGCCCTTTTTGGCCAAGGGCATCATTGTCAACATTTTGCCGCTTTTCATGTGCTTTAAAGGCGATTCGAATCTACCTCCTGAAATCTGTTTCCTGCAATTCTGCCTTGATTTAAAATCCTCTTCTTTGCCTTCCCTCAATATATTTGTGGACGAGAGTTATCATTTATAACTCTGCAGGTTTGTGAATTGCAGTGCCCTGAACCTCCATTTTACAACTCGCTTTTTTGGGAGCTGGCCGCAAAAGTGCAGGATGGCTTCAGGCCCTGTTCTGGTTCCGGGGGGCAGGCTGAACCTGTGGTTAATTCTTCTTCCTGATGGGAAAATAGAGTGACCTGTGCCTGTCCCAACACCAAGAGCTAGTCTCTCGTTGGTTCCCCGTCTTCCCGTTCATCCTCAGGACAAATTGCAACCTGTACGGAACAGGAGGTTAAAGGTGCTGATGCTCCAAGTAGGGAGATTGCTAGTAAAGCGGCTGGAATGGCGAACCCGGGCACAAGGAGATGAGAAATGAGGTGCGTTTTAGAAACCTTTCCCCATCACACGGTGTAGTATCTTCTGGGTTTCTCATGCATGTTTTCGATGTAGGAAGATGCCCTTGAAGCTGGAGATTTGGGACCCATGTGATGGGTACCACGCAGTATTACTTTAAAGGGTCTGCGTTTGCTCACCCAACCTCACCAAACCTCTCAGCCCCAAGAGTGTCCACCCTTATGTCTCATCCAGCTGTGGGTCTAGATATGGTCAATCCAGGTTGCATCACAGCCCCTGAACACATTGTGTAAGAATTTCTCTCTCTTTCACTGTCGTTGTTTCATGGGATTTTCAAAGTAATTTATTTTCATAATGGGGTTTAGCTGCTTTTCACGGCTGTGTTTATGCCGCTTTACACCCACTTGACACACTAACAGAGAGATATCAATACATAGGTTTTAAGATTATTACTAGTCAGATATATTCTTGTGCGGTGAATAGGGCGTGTTGAGTCCAGTTCTCTGAGCAAGGAGTAGGTCTTGTCTATTACATATTGGGTTTATGGAACGGTATCTGAGCTAATTTGATACCCTTGTTTTATGTATCACCCCACCTCACCTTTCCCGTTAAGCAGCCATAGTGTGTTTTCTGCATGTGTGACTCTGTTCTGTTTTGTAATTCAGTTCAAGTGTAACGGTTTTTACATTCCCTCTATCAGTGATACCTTATGAGAAGTGTCCTTTTCTGTGTGACTTATTTCACTTAGAATCGTCGTACCTAAATCCACTCATCATGCTGCTACTAACCTTATGACATTGATTTCATGGCTGAGTGATATTCCATTGTACATAAGGACCACAACTTCTTTATCCATTTTTCTCTTTCCTGGGATATTTAATGTGGAATGAAGTGGAGGTCCTTGTCAACAGAGCAGCCCTCAACTTTGGGGTGCTTGTGTCTTGCTGATTTTTAATTTTCCCAATTTATACCCCCATGAGTGGAAGTGCCCTATGCTCTCTAAGCTGTGTTTTTCAGATATTTCAGGACACACCGTACACTTCTCTAGAGTGGCTGTTGGCAATTTACATCCCGCCCATCAGTGTAGCAAGGCTCCCATTTCTCCATGGCCTGTCCTGCATTTCTGGTTTTGACACATTTTTCAGCATGGCCCTTTTGACCGATGGGAAGCGAGACTTCTCTGTAGCGCTGACTTGCTTTTCCAGGTTGCTTGGTTGGCCAAAAAGGGCGTATGCGTTTTTTCCTGAATATATTCAGATAAAAACGCATACGCCCTTTTTGGCCAAGGGCATCATTGTCAACGTTTTGCCGCTTTTCATGTGCTTTAAAGGCGATTCGTATCTACCTCCTGAAATCTGTTTCGTGCAATTCTGCCTTGAATTCAAATCCTCTTCTTTGCCTTCCCTCAATATATTTGTGGACGAGAGTTATCATTTATAACTCTGCAGGTTTGTGAATTGCAGTGCCCTGAACCTCCATTTTACAACTCGCTTTTTTGGGAGCTGGCCGCAAAAGCGCCAGATGGCTTCAGGCCCTGTTCTGGTTCCGGGGGGCAGGCTGAGCCTGTGGTTAATTCTTCTTCCTGATGGGAAAATAGAGTGACCTGTGCCTGTCCCGACACCAAGAGCTAGTCTCTCGTTGGTTCCCCGTCTTCCCGTTCATCCTCAGGACAAATTGCAACCTGTACGGAACAGGAGGTAAAAGGTGCTGATGCTCCAAGTAGGGAGATTGCTAGTAAAGCGGCTGGAAAGGCGAACCCGGGCACAAGGAGATGAGAAATGAGGTGCGTTTTAGAAACCTTTCCCCATCACACGGTGTACCATCTTCTGGGTTTCTCATGCATGTTTTCGATGTAGGAAGATGCCCTTGAAGCTGGAGATTTGGGACCCATGCGACGGGTACCACGAAGTATTACTTTAAAGAGTCTGCGTTTGCTCACCCAACCTCACCAAACCTCTCAGCCCCAAGAGTGTCCACCCTTATGTCTCATCCAGCTGTGGGTCTAGATATGGTCAATCCAGGTTGCATCACAGCCCCTGAACGCATTGTGTAAGAATTTCTCTCTCTTTCACTGTCGTTGTTTCATGGGTTTTTCAAAGTAATTTATTTTCATAATGGGGTTTAGCTGCTTTTCACTGCTGTGTTTATGCCGCTTTACACCCACTTGACACACTAACAGAGAGATATCAATACATAGGTTTCAAGATTATTACTAGTCAGATATATTCTTGTGCGGTGAATAGGGCGTGTTGAGTCCAGTTCTCTGAGCAAGTAGTAGGTCTTGTCTATTACATATTGGGTTTATGAAACGGTATCTGAGCTAATTTGATACCCTTGTTTTATGCATCACCCCACCTCACCTTTCCCGTTAAGCAGCCATAGTCTGTTTTCTGCATGTGTGACTCTGTTCTGTTTTGTAATTCAGTTCAAGTGTAACGGTTTTTACATTCCCTCTATCAGTGATACCTTATGAGAAGTGTCCTTTTCTGTGTGACTTATTTCACTTAGAATCGTCGTACCTAAATCCACTCATCATGCTGCTACTAACCTTATGACATTGATTTCATGGCTGAGTGATATTCCATTGTACATAAGGACCACAACTTCTTTATCCATTTTTCTCTTTCCTGGGATATTGAAGGTGGAATGAAGTGGAGGTCCTGGTCAACAGAGCAGCCCTAAACTTTGGGGTGCTTGTGTCTTGCTGATTTTTAATTTTCCCAATTTATACCCCCATGAGTGGAAGTGCCCTATGCTCTCTAAGCTGTGTTTTTCAGATATTTCAGGACACACCGTACACTTCTCTAGAGTGGCTGTTGGCAATTTACATCCCGCCCATCAGTGTAGCAAGGCTCCCATTTCTCCATGGACTGTCCTGCATTTTTGGTTTTGACACATTTTTCAGCATGGCCCTTTTGACCGATGGGAAGCGAGACTTCTCTGTAGCGCTGACTTGCTTTTCCAGGTTGCTTGGTTGGCCAAAAAGGGCGTATGCGTTTTTTCCTGAATATATTCAGGAAAAAACGCATACGCCCTTTTTGGCCAAGGGCATCATTGTCAACGTTTTGCCGCTTTTCATGTGCTTTAAAGGCGATTCGTATCTACCTCCTGAAATCTGTTTCGTGCAATTCTGCCTTGAATTCAAATCCTCTTCTTTGCCTTCCCTCAATATATTTGTGGACGAGAGTTATCATTTATAACTCTGCAGGTTTGTGAATTGCAGTGCCCTGAACCTCCATTTTACAACTCGCTTTTTTGGGAGCTGGCCGCAAAAGCGCAAGATGGCTTCAGGCCCTGTTCTGGTTCCGGGGGGCAGGCTGAGCCTGTGGTTAATTCTTCTTCCTGATGGGAAAATAGAGTGACCTGTGCCTGTCCTGACACCAAGAGCTAGTCTCTCGTTGGTTCCCCGTCTTCCCGTTCATCCTCAGGACAAATTGCAACCTGTACGGAACAGGAGGTAAAAGGTGCTGATGCTCCAAGTAGGGAGATTGCTAGTAAAGCGGCTGGAAAGGCGAACCCGGGCACAAGGAGATGAGAAATGAGGTGCGTTTTAGAAACCTTTCCCCATCACACGGTGTACCATCTTCTGGGTTTCTCATGCATGTTTTCGATGTAGGAAGATGCCCTTGAAGCTGGAGATTTGGGACCCATGCGACGGGTACCACGAAGTATTACTTTAAAGGGTCTGCGTTTGCTCACCCAACCTCACCAAACCTCTCAGCCCCAAGAGTGTCCACCCTTATGTCTCATCCAGCTGTGGGTCTAGATATGGTCAATCCAGGTTGCATCACAGCCCCTGAACGCATTGTGTAAGAATTTCTCTCTCTTTCACTGTCGTTGTTTCATGGGTTTTTCAAAGTAATTTATTTTCATAATGGGGTTTAGCTGCTTTTCACGGCTGTGTTTATGTCGCTTTACACCCACTTGACACACTAACAGAGAGATATCAATACATAGGTTTTAAGATTATTACTAGTCAGATATATTCTTGTGCGGTGAATAGGGCGTGTTGAGTCCAGTTCTCTGAGCAAGGAGTAGGTCTTGTCTACTACATATTGGGTTTATGGAATGGTATCTGAGCTAATTTGATACCCTTGTTTTATGTATCACCCCACCTCACCTTTCCCGTTAAGCAGCCATAGTCTGTTTTCTGCATGTGTGACTCTGTTCTGTTTTGTAATTCAGTTCAAGTGTAACGGTTTTTACATTCCCTCTAAAAGTGATACCTTATGAGAAGTGTCCTTTTCTGTGTGACTTATTTCAGTTAGAATCGTCGTACCTAAATCCACTCATCATGCTGCTACTAACCTTATGACATTGATTTCATGGCTGAGTGATATTCCATTGTACATAAGGACCACAACTTCTTTATCCATTTTTCTCTTTCCTGGGATATTTAAGGTGGAATGAAGTGGAGGTCCTTGTCAACAGAGCAGCCCTAAACTTTGGGGTGCTTGTGTCTTGCTGATTTTTAATTTTCCCAATTTATACACCCATGAGTGGAAGTGCCCTATGCTCTCTAAGCTGTGTTTTTCAGATGTTTCAGGACACACCGTACACTTCTCCAGAGTGGCTGTTGGCAATTTACATCCCGCCCATCAGTGTAGCAAGGCTCTCATTTCTCCATGGCCTGTCCTGCATTTCTGGTTTTGACACTTTTTTCAGCATGGCCCTTTTGACCGATGGGAAGCGAAACTTCTTTGTAGCGCTGATTTGCCTTTCCAGGTGGCTTGGTTGGCCAAAAAGGGCGTATGCGTTTTTTCCTGAATATATTCAGGAAAAAACGCATACGCCCTTTTTGGCCAAGGGCATCATTGTCAACATTTTGCCGCTTTTCATGTGCTTTAAAGGCGATTCGAATCTACCTCCTGAAATCTGTTTCGTGCAATTCTGCCTTGATTTCAAATCCTCTTCTTTGCCTTCCCTCAATATATTTGTGGACGAGAGTTATCATTTATAACTCTGCAGGTTTGTGAATTGCAGTGCCCTGAACCTCCATTTTACAACTCGCTTTTTTGGGAGCTGGCCGCAAAAGCGCAGGATGGCTTCAGGCCCTGTTCTGGTTCCGGGGGGCAGGCTGAGCCTGTGGTTAATTCTTCTTCCTGATGGGAAAATAGAGTGACCTGTGCCTGTCCCAACACCAAGAGCTAGTCTCTCGTTGGTTCCCCGTCTTCCCATTCATCCTCAGGACAAATTGCAACCTGTACGGAACAGGAGGTTAAAGGTGCTGATGCTCCAAGTAGGGAGATTGCTAGTAAAGTGGCTGGAATGGCGAACCCGGGCACAAGGAGATGAGAAATGAGGTGCGTTTTAGAAACCTTTCCCCATCACACGGTGTACCATCTTCTGGGTTTCTCATGCATGTTTTCGATGTAGGAAGATGCCCTTGAACCTGGAGATTTGGGACCCATGCGATGGGTACCACGCCGTATTACTTTAAAGGGTCTGCGTTTGCTCACCCAACCTCACCAAACCTCTCAGCCCCAAGAGTGTCCACCCTTATGTCTCATCCAGCTGTGGGTCTAGATATGGTCAATCCAGGTTGCATCACAGCCCCTGAACTCATTGTGTAAGAATTTCTATCTCTTTCACTGTCGTTGTTTCATGGGTTTTTCAAAGTAATTTATTTTCATAATGGGGTTTAGCTGCTTTTCACGGCTGTGTTTATGCCGCTTTACACCCACTTGACACACTAACAGAGAGATATCAATACATAGGTTTTAAGATTATTACTAGTCAGATATATTCTTGTGCGGTGAATAGGGCGTGTTGAGTCCAGTTCTCTGAGCAAGGAGTAGGTCTTGTCTACTACATATTGGGTTTATGGAACGGTATCTGAGCTAATTTGATACCCTTGTTTCATGTATCACCCCACCTCACCTTTCCCGTTAAGCAGCCATAGTCTGTTTTCTGCATGTGTGACTCTGTTCTGTTTTGTAATTCAGTTCAAGTGTAACGGTTTTTACATTCCCTCTATCAGTGATACCTTATGAGAAGTGTCCTTTTCTGTGTGACTTATTTCACTTAGAATCGTCGTACCTAAATCCACTCATCATGCTGCTACTAACCTTATGACATTGATTTCATGGCTGAGTGATATTCCATTGTACATAAGGACCACAACTTCTTTATCCATTTTTCTCTTTCCTGGGATATTTAAGGTGGAATGAAGTGGAGGTCCTTGTCAACAGAGCAGCCCTCAACTTTGGGGTGCTTATGTCTTGCTGATTTTTAATTTTCCCAATTTATACCCCCATGAGTGGAAGTGCCCTATGCTCTCTAAGCTGTGTTTTTCAGATGTTTCAGGACACACCGTACACTTCTCCAGAGTGGCTGTTGGCAATTTACATCCCGCCCATCAGTGTAGCAAGGCTCCCATTTCTCCATGGCCTGTCCTGCATTTCTGGTTTTGACACTTTTTTCAGCATGGCCCTTTTGACCGATGGGAAGTGAGACTTCTCTGTAGCGCTGATTTGCCTTTCCAGGTTGCTTGGTTGCCCAAAAAGGGCGTATGCGTTTTTTCCTGAATATATTCAGGAAAAAACGCATACGCCCTTTTTGGCCAAGGGCATCATTGTCAACGTTTTGCCGCTTTTCATGTGCTTTAAAGGCGATTCGAATCTACCTCCTGAAATCGGTTTCGTGCAATTCTGCCTTGATTTCAAATCCTCTTCTTTGCCTTCCCTCAATATATTTGTGGACGAGAGTTATCATTTATAACTCTGCAGGTTTGTGAATTGCAGTGCCCTGAAGCTCCATTTTACAACTCGCTTTTTTGGGAGCTGGCCGCAAAAGCGCAGGATGGCTTCAGGCCCTGTTCTGGTTCCGGGGGGCAGACTGAGCCTGTGGTTAATTCTTCTTCCTGATGGGAAAATAGAGTGACCTGTGCCTGTCCCGACACCAAGAGCTAGTCTCTCGTTGGTTCCCCGTCTTCCCGTTCATCCTCAGGACAAATTGCAACCTGTACGGAACAGGAGGTTAAAGGTGCTGATGCTCCATGTAGGGAGATTGCTAGTAAAGCGGCTGGAATGGCGAACCCGGGCACAAGGAGATGAGAAATGAGGTGCGTCTTAGAAACCTTTCCCCATCACACGGTGTACTATCTTCTGGGTTTCTCATGCATGTTTTCGACGTAGGAAGATGCCCTTGAAGCTGGAGATTTGGGACCCATGCGATGGGTACCACGCAGTATTACTTTAAAGGGTCGGCGTTTGCTCACCCAACCTCACCAAACCTCTCAGCCCCAAGAGTGTCCACCCTTATGTCTCATCCAGCTGTGGGTCTAGATATGGTCAATCCAGGTTGCATCACAGCCCCTGAACGCATTGTGTAAGAATTTCTCTCTCTTTCACTGTCGTTGTTTCATGGGTTTTTCAAAGTAATTTATTTTCATAATGGGGTTTAGCTGCTTTTCACTGCTGTGTTTATGCCGCTTTACACCCACTTGACACACTAACAGAGAGATATCAATACATAGGTTTTAAGATTATTACTAGTCAGATATATTCTTGTGCGGTGAATAGGGCGTGTTGAGTCCAGTTCTCTGAGCAAGGAGTAGGTCTTTTCTATTACATATTGGGTTTATGGAACGGTATCTGAGCTAATTTGAAACGCTTGTTTTATGTATCACCCCACCTCACCTTTCCCGTTAAGCAGCCATAGTCTGTTTTCTGCATGTGTGACTCTGTTCTGTTTTGTAATTCAGTTCAAGTGTAACGGTTTTTACATTCCCTCTATCAGTGATACCTTATGAGAAGTGTCCTTTTCTGTGTGACTTATTTCACTTAGAATCGTCGTACCTAAATCCACTCATCATGCTGCTACTAACCTTATGACATTGATTTCATGGCTGAGTGATATTCCATTGTACATAAGGACCACAACTTCTTTATCCATTTTTCTCTTTCCTGGGATATTGAAGGTGGAATGAAGTGGAGGTCCTTGTCAACAGAGCAGCCCTCAACTTTGGGGTGCTTGTGTCTTGCTGATTTTTAATTTTCCCAATTTATACCCCCATGAGTGGAAGTGCCCTATGCTCTCTAAGCTGTGTTTTTCAGATGTTTCAGGACACACCGTACACTTCTCCAGAGTGGCTGTTGGCAATTTACATCCCGCCCATCAGTGTAGCAAGGCTCCCATTTCTCCATGGCCTGTCCTGCATTTCTGGTTTTGACACTTTTTTCAGCATGGCCCTTTTGACCGATGGGAAGCGAGACTTCTCTGTAGCGCTGATTTGCCTTTCCAGGTTGCTTGGTTGGCCAAAAAGGGCGTATGCGTTTTTTCCTGAATATATTCAGGAAAAAACGCATACGCCCTTTTTGGCCAAGGGCATCATTGTCAACGTTTTGCCGCTTTTCATGTGCTTTAAAGGCGATTCGTATCTACCTCCTGAAATCTGTTTCGTGCAATTCTGCCTTGATTTCAAATCCTCTTCTTTGCCTTCCCTCAATATATTTGTGGACGAGAGTTATCATTTATAACTCTGCAGGTTTGTGAATTGCAGTGCCCTGAACCTCCATTTTACAACTCGCTTTTTTGGGAGCTGGCCGCAAAAGCGCAGGATGGCTTCAGGCCCTGTTCTGGTTCCGGGGGGCAGGCTGAGCCTGTGGTTAATTCTTCTTCCTGATGGGAAAATAGAGTGACCTGTGCCTGTCCCGACACCAAGAGCTAGTCTCTCGTTGGTTCCCCGTCTTCCCGTTCATCCTCAGGACAAATTGCAACCTGTACGGAACAGGAGGTTAAAGGTGCTGATGCTCCAAGTAGGGAGATTGCTAGTAAAGCGGCTGGAAAGGCGAACCCGGGCACAAGGAGATGAGAAATGAGGTGCGTTTTAGAAACCTTTCCCCATCACACGGTGTACCATCTTCTGGGTTTCTCATGCATGTTTTCGATGTAGGAAGATGCCCTTGAAGCTGGAGATTTGGGACCCATGCGATGGGTACCACGCAGTATTACTTTAAAGGGTCTGCGTTTGCTCACCCAACCTCACCAAACCTCTCAGCCCCAAGAGTGTCCACCCTTATGTCTCATCCAGCTGTGGGTCTAGATATGGTCAATCCAGGTTGCATCACAGCCCCTGAACGCATTGTGTAAGAATTTCTCTCTCCTTCACTGTCGTTGTTTCATGGGTTTTTCAAAGTAATTTATTTTCATAATGGGGTTTAGCTGCTTTTCACTGCTGTGTTTATGTCGCTTTACACCCACTTGACACACTAACAGAGAGATATCAATACATAGGTTTTACGATTATTATTAGTCAGATATATTCTTGTGCGGTGAATAGGGCGTGTTGAGTACAGTTCTCTGAGCAAGGAGTAGGTCTTGTCTACTACATATTGGGTTTATGGAACGGTATCTGAGCTAATTTGATTCCCTTGTTTCATGTATCACCCCACCTCACCTTTCCCGTTAAGCAGCCATAGTGTGTTTTCTGCATGTGTGACTCTGTTCTGTTTTGTAATTCAGTTCAAGTGTAACGCTTTTTACATTCCATCTATCAGTGATACCTTATGAGAAGTGTCCTTTTCTGTGTGACTTATTTCACTTAGAATCGTCGTACCTAAATCCACTCATCATGCTGCTACTAACCTTATGACATTGATTTCATGGCTGAGTGATATTCCATTGTACATAAGGACCACAACTTCTTTATCCATTTTTCTCTTTCCTGGGATATTTAAGGTGGAATGAAGTGGAGGCCCTTGTCAACAGAGCAGCCCTAAACTTTGGGGTGCTTGTGTCTTGCTGATTTTTAATTTTCCCAATTTATACCCCCATGAGTGGAAGTGCCCTATGCTCTCTAAGCTGTGTTTTTCAGATGTTTCAGGACACACCGTACACTTCTCCAGAGTGGCTGTTGGCAATTTACATCCCGCCCATCAGTGTAGCAAGGCTCCCATTTCTCCATGGCCTGTCCTGCATTTCTGGTTTTGACACTTTTTTCAGCATGGCCCTTTTGACCGATGGGAAGCGAGACTTCTCTGTAGCGCTGATTTGCCTTTTCAGGTTGCTTGGTTGGCCAAAAAGGGCGTATGCGTTTTTTCCTGAATATATTCAGGAAAAAACGCATACGCCCTTTTTGGCCAAGGGCATCATTGTCAACGTTTTGCCGCTTTTCATGTGCTTTAAAGGCGATTCGTATCTACCTCCTGAAATCTGTTTCGTGCAATTCTGCCTTGATTTCAAATCCTCTTCTTTGCCTTCCCTCAATATATTTGTGGACGAGAGTTATCATTTATAACTCTGCAGGTTTGTGAATTGCAGTGCCCTGAACCTCCATTTTACAACTCGCTTTTTTGGGAGCTGGCCGCAAAAGCGCAGGATGGCTTCAGGCCCTGTTCTGGTTCCGGGGGGCAGGCTGAGCCTGTGGTTAATTCTTCTTCCTGATGGGAAAATAGAGTGACCTGTGCCTGTCCCGACACCAAGAGCTAGTCTCTCGTTGGTTCCCCGTCTTCCCGTTCATCCTCAGGACAAATTGCAACCTGTACGGAACAGGAGGTTAAAGGTGCTGATGCTCCAAGTAGGGAGATTGCTAGTAAAGCGGCTGGAAAGGCGAACCCGGGCACAAGGAGATGAGAAATTAGGTGCGTTTTAGAAACCTTTCCCCATCACACGGTGTACCATCTTCTGGGTTTCTCATGCATGTTTTCGATGTAGGAAGATGCCCTTGAACCTGGAGATTTGGGACCCATGCGATGGGTACCACGCAGTATTACTTTAAAGGGTCTGCGTTTGCTCACCCAACCTCACCAAACCTCTCAGCCCCAAGAGTGTCCACCCTTATGTCTCATCCAGCTGTGGGTCTAGATATGGTCAATCCAGGTTGCATCACAGCCCCTGAACGCATTGTGTAAGAATTTCTCTCTCTTTCACTGTCGTTGTTTCATGGGTTTTTCAAAGTAATTTATTTTCATAATGGGGTTTAGCTGCTTTTCACGGCTGTGTTTATGTCGCTTTACACCCACTTGACACACTAACAGAGAGATATCAATACATAGGTTTTAAGATTATTACTAGTCAGATATATTCTTGTGCGGTGAATAGGGCGTGTTGAGTCCAGTTCTCTGAGCAAGGAGTAGGTCTTGTCTATTACATGTTGGGTTTATGGAACGGTATCTGAGCTAATTTGATACCCTTGTTTCATGTATCACCCCACCTCACCTTTCCCGTTAAGCAGCCATAGTGTGTTTTCTGCATGTGTGACTCTGTTCTGTTTTGTAATTCAGTTCAAGTGTAACGGTTTTTACATTCCCTCTATAAGTGATACCTTATGAGAAGTGTCCTTTTCTGTGTGACTTATTTCACTTAGAATCGTCGTACCTAAATCCACTCATCATGCTGCTACTAACCTTATGACATTGATTTCATGGCTGAGTGATATTCCATTGTACATAAGGACCACAACTTCTTTATCCATTTTTCTCTTTCCTGGGATATTGAAGGTGGAATGAAGTGGAGGTCCTTGTCAACAGAGCAGCCCTCAACTTTGGGGTGCTTGTGTCTTGCTGATTTTTAATTTTCCCAATTTATACCCCCATGAGTGGAAGTGCCCTATGCTCTCTAAGCTGTGTTTTTCAGATGTTTCAGGACACACCGTACACTTCTCCAGAGTGGCTGTTGGCAATTTACATCCCGCCCATCAGTGTAGCAAGGCTCCCATTTCTCCATGGCCTGTCCTGCATTTCTGGTTTTGACACTTTTTTCAGCATGGCCCTTTTGACCGATGGGAAGCGAGACTTCTCTGTAGCGCTAATTTGCCTTTCCAGGTTGCTTGGTTGGCCAAAAAGGGCGTATGCGTTTTTTCCTGAATATATTCAGGAAAAAACGCATACGCCCTTTTTGGCCAAGGGCATCATTGTCAAAGTTTTGCCGCTTTTCATGTGCTTTAAAGGCGATTCGTATCTACCTCCTGAAATCTGTTTCGTGCAATTCTGCCTTGTTTTCAAATCCTCTTCTTTGCCTTCCCTCAATATATTTGTGGACGAGAGTTATCATTTATAACTCTGCAGGTTTGTGAATTGCAGTGCCCTGAACCTCCATTTTACAACTCGCTTTTTTGGGAGCTGGCCGCAAAAGCGCAGGATGGCTTCAGGCCCTGTTCTGGTTCCGGGGGGCAGGCTGAGCCTGTGGTTAATTCTTCTTCCTGATGGGAAAATAGAGTGACCTGTGCCTGTCCCGACACCAAGAGGTAGTCTCTCGTTGGTTCCCCGTCTTCCCGTTCATCCTCAGGAGAAATTGCAACCTGTACAGAACAGGAGGTTAAAGGTGCTGATGCTCCAAGTAGGGAGCTTGCTAGTAAAGCGGCTGGAATGGCGAACCCGGGCACAAGGAGATGAGAAATGAGGTGCGTTTTAGAAACCTTTCCCCATCACACGGTGTACCATCTTCTGGGTTTCTCATGCATGTTTTCGATGTAGGAAGATGCCCTTGAACCTGGAGATTTGGGACCCATGCGATGGGTACCACGCAGTATTACTTTAAAGGGTCTGCGTTTGCTCACCCAATCTCACCAAACCTCTCAGCCCCAAGAGTGTCCACCCTTATGTCTCATCTAGCTGTGGGTCTAGATATGGTCAATCCAGGTTGCATCACAGCCCCTGAACTCATTGTGTAAGAATTTCTATCTCTTTCACTGTCGTTGTTTCATGGGTTTTTCAAAGTAATTTATTTTCATAATGGGGTTTAGCTGCTTTTCACGGCTGTGTTTATGCCGCTTTACACCCACTTGACACACTAACAGAGAGATATCAATACATAGGTTTTAAGATTATTACTAGTCAGATATATTCTTGTGCGGTGAATAGGGCGTGTTGAGTCCAGTTCTCTGAGCAAGGAGTAGGTCTTGTCTATTACATATTGGGTTTATGGAACGGTATCTGAGCTAATTTGAAACGCTTGTTTTATGTATCACCCCACCTCACCTTTCCCGTTAAGCAGCCATAGTCTGTTTTCTGCATGTGTGACTCTGTTCTGTTTTGTAATTCAGTTCAAGTGTAACGGTTTTTACATTCCCTCTATCAGTGATACCTTATGAGAAGTGTCCTTTTCTGTGTGACTTATTTCACTTAGAATCGTCGTACCTAAATCCACTCATCATGCTGCTACTAACCTTATGACATTGATTTCATGGCTGAGTGATATTCCATTGTACATAAGGACCACAACTTCTTTATCCATTTTTCTCTTTCCTGGGATATTGAAGGTGGAATGAAGTGGAGGTCCTTGTCAACAGAGCAGCCCTCAACTTTGGGGTGCTTGTGTCTTGCTGATTTTTCATTTTCCCAATTTATACCCCCATGAGTGGAAGTGCCCTATGCTCTCTAAGCTGTGTTTTTCAGATGTTTCAGGACACACCGTACACTTCTCCAGAGTGGCTGTTGGCAATTTACATCCCGCCCATCAGTGTAGCAAGGCTCCCATTTCTCCATGGCCTGTCCTGCATTTCTGGTTTTGACACTTTTTTCAGCATGGCCCTTTTGACCGATGGGAAGCGAGACTTCTCTGTAGCGCTGATTTGCCTTTCCAGGTTGCTTGGTTGGCCAAAAAGGGCGTATGCGTTTTTTCCTGAATATATTCAGGAAAAAACGCATACGCCCTTTTTGGCCAAGGGCATCATTGTCAACGTTTTGCCGCTTTTCATGTGCTTTAAAGGCGATTCGTATCTACCTTCTGAAATCTGTTTCGTGCAATTCTGCCTTGATTTCAAATCCTCTTCTTTGCCTTCCCTCAATATATTTGTGGACGAGAGTTATCATTTATAACTCTGCAGGTTTGTGAATTGCAGTGCCCTGAACCTCCATTTTACAACTCGCTTTTTTGGGAGCTGGCCGCAAAAGCGCAGGATGGCTTCAGGCCCTGTTCTGGTTCCGGGGGGCAGGCTGAGCCTGTGGTTAATTCTTCTTCCTGATGGGAAAATAGAGTGACCTGTGCCTGTCCCGACACCAAGAGCTAGTCTCTCGTTGGTTCCCCGTCTTCCCGTTCATCCTCAGGACAAATTGCAACCTGTACGGAACAGGTGGTTAAAGGTGCTGATGCTCCAAGTACGGAGATTGCTAGTAAAGCGGCTGGAATGGCGAACACGGGCACAAGGAGATGAGAAATGAGGTGCGTTTTAGAAACCTTTCCCCATCACACGGTGTACCATCTTCTGGGTTTCTCATGCATGTTTTCGATGTAGGAACATGCCCTTGAAGCTGGAGATTTGGGACCCATGCGATGGGTACCACGCAGTATTACTTTAAAGGGTCTGCGTTTGCTCACCCAACCTCACCAAACCTCTCAGCCCCAAGAGTGTCCACCCTTATGTCTCATCCAGCTGTGGGTCTAGATATGGTCAATCCAGGTTGCATCACAGCCCCTGAACTCATTGTGTAAGAATTTCTATCTCTTTCACTGTCGTTGTTTCATGGGTTTTTCAAAGTAATTTATTTTCATAATGGGGTTTAGCTGCTTTTCACGGCTGTGTTTATGCCGCTTTACACCCACTTGACACACTAACAGAGAGATATCAATACATAGGTTTTAAGATTATTACTAGTCAGATATATTCTTGTGCGGTGAATAGGGCGTGTTGAGTCCAGTTCTCTGAGCAAGGAGTAGGTCTTGTCTACTACATATTGGGTTTATGGAACGGTGTCTGAGCTAATTTGATACCCTTGTTTTATGTATCACCCCATCTCACCTTTTCCGTTAAGCAGCCATAGTCTGTTTTCTGCATGTGTGACTCTGTTCTGTTTTGTAATTCAGTTCAAGTGTAACGGTTTTTACATTCCCTCTAAAAGTGATACCTTATGAGAAGTGTCCTTTTCTGTGTGACTTATTTCACTTAGAATCGTCGTACCTAAATCCACTCATCATGCTGCTACTAACCTTATGACATTGATTTCATGGCTGAGTGATATTCCATTGTACATAAGGACCACAACTTCTTTATCCATTTTTCTCTTTCCTGGGATATTTAAGGTGGAATGAAGTGGAGGTCCTTGTCAACAGAGCAGCCCTCAACTTTGGGGTGCTTGTGTCTTGCTGATTTTTAATTTTCCCAATTTATACCCCCATGAGTGGAAGTGCCCTATGCTCTCTAAGCTGTGTTTTTCAGATGTTTCAGGACACACCGTACACTTCTCCAGAGTGGCTGTTGGCAATTTACATCCCGCCCATCAGTGTAGCAAGGCTCCCATTTCTCCATGGCCTGTCCTGCATTTCTGGTTTTGACACTTTTTTCAGCATGGCCCTTTTGACCGATGGGAAGCGAGACTTCTCTGTAGCGCTGATTTGCCTTTCCAGGTTGCTTGGTTGGCCAAAAAGGGCGTATGCGTTTTTTCCTGAATATATTCAGGAAAAAACGCATACGCCCTTTTTGGCCAAGGGCATCATTGTCAACGTTTTGCCGCTTTTCATGTGCTTTAAAGGCGATTCGTATCTACCTCCTGAAATCTGTTTCGTGCAATTCTGCCTTGATTTCAAATCCTCTTCTTTGCCTTCCCTCAATATATTTGTGGACGAGAGTTATCATTTATAACTCTGCAGGTTTGTGAATTGCAGTGCCCTGAACCTCCATTTTACAACTCGCTTTTTTGGGAGCTGGCCGCAAAAGCGCAGGATGGCTTCAGGCCCTGTTCTGGTTCCGGGGGGCAGGCTGAGCCTGTGGTTAATTCTTCTTCCTGATGGGAAAATAGAGTGACCTGTGCCTGTCCCGACACCAAGAGCTAGTCTCTCGTTGGTTCCCCGTCTTCCCGTTCATCCTCAGGACAAATTGCAACCTGTACAGAACAGGAGGTTAAAGGTGCTGATGCTCCAAGTAGGGAGATTGCTAGTAAAGCGGCTGGAAAGGCGAACCCGGGCACAAGGAGATGAGAAATGAGGTGCGTTTTAGAAACCTTTCCCCATCACACGGTGTACCATCTTCTGGGTTTCTCATGCATGTTTTCGATGTAGGAAGATGCCCTTGAACCTGGAGATTTGGGACCCATGCGATGGGTACCACGCAGTATTACTTTAAAGGGTCTGCGTTTGCTCACCCAACCTCACCAAACCTCTCAGCCCCAAGAGTGTCCACCCTTATGTCTCATCCAGCTGTGGGTCTAGATATGGTCAATCCAGGTTGCATCACAGCCCCTGAACGCATTGTGTAAGAATTTCTCTCTCTTTCACTGTCGTTGTTTCATGGGTTTTTCAAAGTAATTTATTTTCATAATGGGGTTTAGCTGCTTTTCACTGCTGTGTTTATGTCGCTTTACACCCACTTGACACACTAACAGAGAGATATCAATACATAGGTTTTAGGATTATTACTAGTCAGATATATTCTTGTGCGGTGAATAGGGCGTGTTGAGTACAGTTCTCTGAGCAAGGAGTAGGTCTTGTCTACTACATATTGGGTTTATGGAACGGTATCTGAGCTAATTTGATTCCCTTGTTTCCTGTATCAACCCACCTCACCTTTCCCGTTAAGCAGCCATAGTGTGTTTTCTGCATGTGTGACTCTGTTCTGTTTTGTAATTCAGTTCAAGTGTAACGCTTTTTACATTCCATCTATCAGTGATACCTTATGAGAAGTGTCCTTTTCTGTGTGACTTATTTCACTTAGAATCGTCGTACCTAAATCCACTCATCATGCTGCTACTAACCTTATGACATTGATTTCATGGCTGAGTGATATTCCATTGTACATAAGGACCACAACTTCTTTATCCATTTTTCTCTTTCCTGGGATATTGAAGGTGGAATGAAGTGGAGGTCCTTGTCAACAGAGCAGCCCTCAACTTTGGGGTGCTTGTGTCTTGCTGATTTTTAATTTTCCCAATTTATACCCCCATGAGTGGAAGTGCCCTATGCTCTCTAAGCTGTGTTTTTTCGATGTTTCAGGACTCACCGTACACTTCTCCAGAGTGGCTGTTGGCAATTTACATACCGCCCATCAGTGTAGCAAGGCTCCCATTTCTCCATGGCCTGTCCTGCATTTCTGGTTTTGACACTTTTTTCAGCATGGCCCTTTTGACCGATGGGAAGCGAGACTTCTCTGTAGCGCTGATTTGCCTTTCCAGGTTGCTTGGTTGGCCAAAAAGGGCGTATGCGTTTTTTCCTGAATATATTCAGGAAAAAACGCATACGCCCTTTTTGGCCAAGGGCATCATTGTCAACGTTTTGCCGCTTTTCATGTGCTTTAAAGGCGATTCGTATCTACCTCCTGAAATCTGTTTCGTGCAATTCTGCCTTGAATTCAAATCCTCTTCTTTGCCTTCCCTCAATATATTTGTGGACGAGAGTTATCATTTATAACTCTGCAGGTTTGTGAATTGCAGTGCCCTGAACCTCCATTTTACAACTCGCTTTTTTGGGAGCTGGCCGCAAAAGCGCAGGATGGCTTCAGGCCCTGTTCTGGTTCCGGGGGGCAGGCTGAGCCTGTGGTTAATTCTTCTTCCTGATGGGAAAATAGAGTGACCTGTGCCTGTCCCGACACCAAGAGCTAGTCTCTCGTTGGTTCCCCGTCTTCCCGTTCATCCTCAGGACAAATTGCAACCTGTACGGAACAGGAGGTTAAAGGTGCTGATGCTCCAAGTAGGGAGATTGCTAGTAAAGCGGCTGGAATGGCGAACACGGGCACAAGGAGATGAGAAATGAGGTGCGTTTTAGAAACCTTTCCCCATCACACGGTGTACCATCTTCTGGGTTTCTCATGCATGTTTTCGATGTAGGAAGATGCCCTTGAACCTGGAGATTTGGGACCCATGCGATGGGTACCACGCAGTATTACTTTAAAGGGTCTGCGTTTGCTCACCCAACCTCACCAAACCTCTCAGCCCCAAGAGTGTCCACCCTTATGTCTCATCCAGCTGTGGGTCTAGATATGGTCAATCCAGGTTGCATCACAGCCCCTGAACTCATTGTGTAAGAATTTCTATCTCTTTCACTGTCGTTGTTTCATGGGTTTTTCAAAGTAATTTATTTTCATAATGGGGTTTAGCTGCTTTTCACTGCTGTGTTTATGTCGCTTTACACCCACTTGACACACTAACAGAGAGATATCAATACATAGGTTTTAAGATTATTACTAGTCAGATATATTCTTGTGCGGTGAATAGGGCGTGTTGAGTCCAGTTCTCTGAGCAAGGAGTAGGTCTTGTCTACTACATATTGGGTTTATGGAATGGTATCTGAGCTAATTTGATACCCTTGTTTCATGTATCACCCCACCTCACCTTTCCCGTTAAGCAGCCATAGTGTGTTTTCTGCATGTGTGACTCTGTTCTGTTTTGTAATTCAGTTCAAGTGTAACGGTTTTTACATTCCCTCTATAAGTGATACCTTATGAGAAGTGTCCTTTTCTGTGTGACTTATTTCACTTAGAATCGTCGTACCTAAATCCACTCATCATGCTGCTACTAACCTTATGACATTGATTTCATGGCTGAGTGATATTCCATTGTACATAAGGACCACAACTTCTTTATCCATTTTTCTCTTTCCTGGGATATTTAAGGTGGAATGAAGTGGAGGTCCTTGTCAACAGAGCAGCCCTCAACTTTGGGGTGCTTGTGTCTTGCTGATTTTTCATTTTCCCAATTTATACCCCCATGAGTGGAAGTGCCCTATGCTCTCTAAGCTGTGTTTTTCAGATGTTTCAGGACACACCGTACACTTCTCCAGAGTGGCTGTTGGCAATTTACATCCCGCCCATCAGTGTAGCAAGGCTCCCATTTCTCCATGGCCTGTCCTGCATTTCTGGTTTTGACACTTTTTTCAGCATGGCCCTTTTGACCGATGGGAAGCGAGACTTCTCTGTAGCGCTGATTTGCCTTTCCAGGTTGCTTGGTTGGCCAAAAAGGGCGTATGCGTTTTTTCCTGAATATATTCAGGAAAAAACGCATACGCCCTTTTTGGCCAAGGGCATCATTGTCAACGTTTTGCCGCTTTTCATGTGCTTTAAAGGCGATTCGTATCTACCTCCTGAAATCTGTTTCGTGCAATTCTGCCTTGTTTTCAAATCCTCTTCTTTGCCTTCCCTCAATATATTTGTGGACGAGAGTTATCATTTATAAGTCTGCAGGTTTGTGAATTGCAGTGCCCTGAACCTCCATTTTACAACTCGCTTTTTTGGGAGCTGGCCGCAAAAGCGCAGGATGGCTTCAGGCCCTGTTCTGGTTCCGGGGGGCAGGCTGAGCCTGTGGTTAATTCTTCTTCCTGATGGGAAAATAGAGTGACCTGTGCCTGTCCCGACACCAAGAGCTAGTCTCTCGTTGGTTCCCCGTCTTCCCGTTCATCCTCAGGACAAATTGCAACCTGTACGGAACAGGTGGTTAAAGGTGCTGATGCTCCAAGTACGGAGATTGCTAGTAAAGCGGCTGGAATGGCGAACACGGGCACAAGGAGATGAGAAATGAGGTGCGTTTTAGAAACCTTTCCCCATCACACGGTGTACCATCTTCTGGGTTTCTCATGCATGTTTTCGATGTAGGAACATGCCCTTGAAGCTGGAGATTTGGGACCCATGCGATGGGTACCACGCAGTATTACTTTAAAGGGTCTGCGTTTGCTCACCCAACCTCACCAAACCTCTCAGCCCCAAGAGTGTCCACCCTTATGTCTCATCCAGCTGTGGGTCTAGATATGGTCAATCCAGGTTGCATCACAGCCCCTGAACTCATTGTGTAAGAATTTCTATCTCTTTCACTGTCGTTGTTTCATGGGTTTTTCAAAGTAATTTATTTTCATAATGGGGTTTAGCTGCTTTTCACGGCTGTGTTTATGCCGCTTTACACCCACTTGACACACTAACAGAGAGATATCAATACATAGGTTTTAAGATTATTACTAGTCAGATATATTCTTGTGCGGTGAATAGGGCGTGTTGAGTCCAGTTCTCTGAGCAAGGAGTAGGTCTTGTCTACTACATATTGGGTTTATGGAACGGTGTCTGAGCTAATTTGATACCCTTGTTTTATGTATCACCCCATCTCACCTTTTCCGTTAAGCAGCCATAGTCTGTTTTCTGCATGTGTGACTCTGTTCTGTTTTGTAATTCAGTTCAAGTGTAACGGTTTTTACATTCCCTCTAAAAGTGATACCTTATGAGAAGTGTCCTTTTCTGTGTGACTTATTTCACTTAGAATCGTCGTACCTAAATCCACTCATCATGCTGCTACTAACCTTATGACATTGATTTCATGGCTGAGTGATATTCCATTGTACATAAGGACCACAACTTCTTTATCCATTTTTCTCTTTCCTGGGATATTTAAGGTGGAATGAAGTGGAGGTCCTTGTCAACAGAGCAGCCCTCAACTTTGGGGTGCTTGTGTCTTGCTGATTTTTAATTTTCCCAATTTATACCCCCATGAGTGGAAGTGCCCTATGCTCTCTAAGCTGTGTTTTTCAGATGTTTCAGGACACACCGTACACTTCTCCAGAGTGGCTGTTGGCAATTTACATCCCGCCCATCAGTGTAGCAAGGCTCCCATTTCTCCATGGCCTGTCCTGCATTTCTGGTTTTGACACTTTTTTCAGCATGGCCCTTTTGACCGATGGGAAGCGAGACTTCTCTGTAGCGCTGATTTGCCTTTCCAGGTTGCTTGGTTGGCCAAAAAGGGCGTATGCGTTTTTTCCTGAATATATTCAGGAAAAAACGCATACGCCCTTTTTGGCCAAGGGCATCATTGTCAACGTTTTGCCGCTTTTCATGTGCTTTAAAGGCGATTCGTATCTACCTCCTGAAATCTGTTTCGTGCAATTCTGCCTTGATTTCAAATCCTCTTCTTTGCCTTCCCTCAATATATTTGTGGACGAGAGTTATCATTTATAACTCTGCAGGTTTGTGAATTGCAGTGCCCTGAACCTCCATTTTACAACTCGCTTTTTTGGGAGCTGGCCGCAAAAGCGCAGGATGGCTTCAGGCCCTGTTCTGGTTCCGGGGGGCAGGCTGAGCCTGTGGTTAATTCTTCTTCCTGATGGGAAAATAGAGTGACCTGTGCCTGTCCCGACACCAAGAGCTAGTCTCTCGTTGGTTCCCCGTCTTCCCGTTCATCCTCAGGACAAATTGCAACCTGTACAGAACAGGAGGTTAAAGGTGCTGATGCTCCAAGTAGGGAGATTGCTAGTAAAGCGGCTGGAAAGGCGAACCCGGGCACAAGGAGATGAGAAATGAGGTGCGTTTTAGAAACCTTTCCCCATCACACGGTGTACCATCTTCTGGGTTTCTCATGCATGTTTTCGATGTAGGAAGATGCCCTTGAACCTGGAGATTTGGGACCCATGCGATGGGTACCACGCAGTATTACTTTAAAGGGTCTGCGTTTGCTCACCCAACCTCACCAAACCTCTCAGCCCCAAGAGTGTCCACCCTTATGTCTCATCCAGCTGTGGGTCTAGATATGGTCAATCCAGGTTGCATCACAGCCCCTGAACGCATTGTGTAAGAATTTCTCTCTCTTTCACTGTCGTTGTTTCATGGGTTTTTCAAAGTAATTTATTTTCATAATGGGGTTTAGCTGCTTTTCACTGCTGTGTTTATGTCGCTTTACACCCACTTGACACACTAACAGAGAGATATCAATACATAGGTTTTAGGATTATTACTAGTCAGATATATTCTTGTGCGGTGAATAGGGCGTGTTGAGTACAGTTCTCTGAGCAAGGAGTAGGTCTTGTCTACTACATATTGGGTTTATGGAACGGTATCTGAGCTAATTTGATTCCCTTGTTTCCTGTATCAACCCACCTCACCTTTCCCGTTAAGCAGCCATAGTGTGTTTTCTGCATGTGTGACTCTGTTCTGTTTTGTAATTCAGTTCAAGTGTAACGCTTTTTACATTCCATCTATCAGTGATACCTTATGAGAAGTGTCCTTTTCTGTGTGACTTATTTCACTTAGAATCGTCGTACCTAAATCCACTCATCATGCTGCTACTAACCTTATGACATTGATTTCATGGCTGAGTGATATTCCATTGTACATAAGGACCACAACTTCTTTATCCATTTTTCTCTTTCCTGGGATATTGAAGGTGGAATGAAGTGGAGGTCCTTGTCAACAGAGCAGCCCTCAACTTTGGGGTGCTTGTGTCTTGCTGATTTTTAATTTTCCCAATTTATACCCCCATGAGTGGAAGTGCCCTATGCTCTCTAAGCTGTGTTTTTTCGATGTTTCAGGACTCACCGTACACTTCTCCAGAGTGGCTGTTGGCAATTTACATACCGCCCATCAGTGTAGCAAGGCTCCCATTTCTCCATGGCCTGTCCTGCATTTCTGGTTTTGACACTTTTTTCAGCATGGCCCTTTTGACCGATGGGAAGCGAGACTTCTCTGTAGCGCTGATTTGCCTTTCCAGGTTGCTTGGTTGGCCAAAAAGGGCGTATGCGTTTTTTCCTGAATATATTCAGGAAAAAACGCATACGCCCTTTTTGGCCAAGGGCATCATTGTCAACGTTTTGCCGCTTTTCATGTGCTTTAAAGGCGATTCGTATCTACCTCCTGAAATCTGTTTCGTGCAATTCTGCCTTGAATTCAAATCCTCTTCTTTGCCTTCCCTCAATATATTTGTGGACGAGAGTTATCATTTATAACTCTGCAGGTTTGTGAATTGCAGTGCCCTGAACCTCCATTTTACAACTCGCTTTTTTGGGAGCTGGCCGCAAAAGCGCAGGATGGCTTCAGGCCCTGTTCTGGTTCCGGGGGGCAGGCTGAGCCTGTGGTTAATTCTTCTTCCTGATGGGAAAATAGAGTGACCTGTGCCTGTCCCGACACCAAGAGCTAGTCTCTCGTTGGTTCCCCGTCTTCCCGTTCATCCTCAGGACAAATTGCAACCTGTACGGAACAGGAGGTTAAAGGTGCTGATGCTCCAAGTAGGGAGATTGCTAGTAAAGCGGCTGGAATGGCGAACACGGGCACAAGGAGATGAGAAATGAGGTGCGTTTTAGAAACCTTTCCCCATCACACGGTGTACCATCTTCTGGGTTTCTCATGCATGTTTTCGATGTAGGAAGATGCCCTTGAACCTGGAGATTTGGGACCCATGCGATGGGTACCACGCAGTATTACTTTAAAGGGTCTGCGTTTGCTCACCCAACCTCACCAAACCTCTCAGCCCCAAGAGTGTCCACCCTTATGTCTCATCCAGCTGTGGGTCTAGATATGGTCAATCCAGGTTGCATCACAGCCCCTGAACTCATTGTGTAAGAATTTCTATCTCTTTCACTGTCGTTGTTTCATGGGTTTTTCAAAGTAATTTATTTTCATAATGGGGTTTAGCTGCTTTTCACTGCTGTGTTTATGTCGCTTTACACCCACTTGACACACTAACAGAGAGATATCAATACATAGGTTTTAAGATTATTACTAGTCAGATATATTCTTGTGCGGTGAATAGGGCGTGTTGAGTCCAGTTCTCTGAGCAAGGAGTAGGTCTTGTCTACTACATATTGGGTTTATGGAATGGTATCTGAGCTAATTTGATACCCTTGTTTCATGTATCACCCCACCTCACCTTTCCCGTTAAGCAGCCATAGTGTGTTTTCTGCATGTGTGACTCTGTTCTGTTTTGTAATTCAGTTCAAGTGTAACGGTTTTTACATTCCCTCTATAAGTGATACCTTATGAGAAGTGTCCTTTTCTGTGTGACTTATTTCACTTAGAATCGTCGTACCTAAATCCACTCATCATGCTGCTACTAACCTTATGACATTGATTTCATGGCTGAGTGATATTCCATTGTACATAAGGACCACAACTTCTTTATCCATTTTTCTCTTTCCTGGGATATTTAAGGTGGAATGAAGTGGAGGTCCTTGTCAACAGAGCAGCCCTCAACTTTGGGGTGCTTGTGTCTTGCTGATTTTTCATTTTCCCAATTTATACCCCCATGAGTGGAAGTGCCCTATGCTCTCTAAGCTGTGTTTTTCAGATGTTTCAGGACACACCGTACACTTCTCCAGAGTGGCTGTTGGCAATTTACATCCCGCCCATCAGTGTAGCAAGGCTCCCATTTCTCCATGGCCTGTCCTGCATTTCTGGTTTTGACACTTTTTTCAGCATGGCCCTTTTGACCGATGGGAAGCGAGACTTCTCTGTAGCGCTGATTTGCCTTTCCAGGTTGCTTGGTTGGCCAAAAAGGGCGTATGCGTTTTTTCCTGAATATATTCAGGAAAAAACGCATACGCCCTTTTTGGCCAAGGGCATCATTGTCAACGTTTTGCCGCTTTTCATGTGCTTTAAAGGCGATTCGTATCTACCTCCTGAAATCTGTTTCGTGCAATTCTGCCTTGTTTTCAAATCCTCTTCTTTGCCTTCCCTCAATATATTTGTGGACGAGAGTTATCATTTATAAGTCTGCAGGTTTGTGAATTGCAGTGCCCTGAACCTCCATTTTACAACTCGCTTTTTTGGGAGCTGGCCGCAAAAGCGCAGGATGGCTTCAGGCCCTGTTCTGGTTCCGGGGGGCAGGCTGAGCCTGTGGTTAATTCTTCTTCCTGATGGGAAAATAGAGTGACCTGTGCCTGTCCCGACACCAAGAGCTAGTCTCTCGTTGGTTCCCCGTCTTCCCGTTCATCCTCAGGACAAATTGCAACCTGTACGGAACAGGAGGTTAAAGGTGCTGATGCTCCAAGTAGGGAGCTTGCTAGTAAAGCGGCTGGAATGGCGAACCCGGGCACAAGGAGATGAGAAATGAGGTGCGTTTTAGAAACCTTTCCCCATCACACGGTGTACCATCTTCTGGATTTCTCATGCATGTTTTCGATGTAGGAAGATGCCCTTGAACCTGGAGATTTGGGACCCATGCGATGGGTACCACGCAGTATTACTTTAAAGGGTCTGCGTTTGCTCACCCAATCTCACCAAACCTCTCAGCCCCAAGAGTGTCCACCCTTATGTCTCATCTAGCTGTGGGTCTAGATATGGTCAATCCAGGTTGCATCACAGCCCCGGAACTCATTGTGTAAGAATTTCTATCTCTTTCACTGTCGTTGTTTCATGGGTTTTTCAAAGTAATTTATTTTCATAATGGGGTTTAGCTGCTTTTCACGGCTGTGTTTATGCCGCTTTACACCCACTTGACACACTAACAGAGAGATATCAATACATAGGTTTTACGATTATTACTAGTCAGATATATTCTTGTGCGGTGAATAGGGCGTGTTGAGTCCAGTTCTCTGAGCAAGGAGTAGGTCTTGTCTATTACATATTGGGTTTATGGAACGGTATCTGAGCTAATTTGAAACGCTTGTTTTATGTATCACCCCACCTCACCTTTCCCGTTAAGCAGCCATAGTCTGTTTTCTGCATGTGTGACTCTGTTCTGTTTTGTAATTCAGTTCAAGTGTAACGGTTTTTACATTCCCTCTATCAGTGATACCTTATGAGAAGTGTCCTTTTCTGTGTGACTTATTTCACTTAGAATCGTCGTACCTAAATCCACTCATCATGCTGCTACTAACCTTATGACATTGATTTCATGGCTGAGTGATATTCCATTGTACATAAGGACCACAACTTCTTTATCCATTTTTCTCTTTCCTGGGATATTTAAGGTGGAATGAAGTGGAGGTCCTTGTCAACAGAGCAGCCCTCAACTTTGGGGTGCTTGTGTCTTGCTGATTTTTCATTTTCCCAATTTATACCCCCATGAGTGGAAGTGCCCTATGCTCTCTAAGCTGTGTTTTTCAGATGTTTCAGGACACACCGTACACTTCTCCAGAGTGGCTGTTGGCAATTTACATCCCGCCCATCAGTGTAGCAAGGCTCCCATTTCTCCATGGCCAGTCCTGCATTTCTGGTTTTGACACTTTTTTCAGCATGGCCCTTTTGACCGATGGGAAGCGAGACTTCTCTGTAGCGCTGATTTGCCTTTCCAGGTTGCTTGGTTGGCCAAAAAGGGCGTATGCGTTTTTTCCTGAATATATTCAGGAAAAAACGCATACGCCCTTTTTGGCCAAGGGCATCATTGTCAACGTTTTGCCGCTTTTCATGTGCTTTAAAGGCGATTCGTATCTACCTTCTGAAATCTGTTTCGTGCAATTCTGCCTTGATTTCAAATCCTCTTCTTTGCCTTCCCTCAATATATTTGTGGACGAGAGTTATCATTTATAACTCTGCAGGTTTGTGAATTGCAGTGCCCTGAACCTCCATTTTACAACTCGCTTTTTTGGGAGCTGGCCGCAAAAGCGCAGGATGGCTTCAGGCCCTGTTCTGGTTCCGGGGGGCAGGCTGAGCCTGTGGTTAATTCTTCTTCCTGATGGGAAAATACAGTGACCTGTGCCTGTCCCGACACCAAGAGCTAGTCTCTCGTTGGTTCCCCGTCTTCCCGTTCATCCTCAGGACAAATTGCAACCTGTACGGAACAGGTGGTTAAAGGTGCTGATGCTCCAAGTAGGGAGATTGCTAGTAAAGCAGCTGGAATGGCGAACACGGGCACAAGGAGATGAGAAATGAGGTGCGTTTTAGAAACCTTTCCCCATCACACGGTGTACCATCTTCTGGGTTTCTCATGCATGTTTTCGATGTAGGAAGATGCCCTTGAAGCTGGAGATTTGGGACCCATGCGATGGGTACCACGCAGTATTACTTTAAAGGGTCTGCGTTTGCTCACCCAACCTCACCAAACCTCTCAGCCCCAAGAGTGTCCACCCTTATGTCTCATCCAGCTGTGGGTCTAGATATGGTCAATCCAGGTTGCATCACAGCCCCTGAACTCATTGTGTAAGAATTTCTATCTCTTTCACTGTCGTTGTTTCATGGGTTTTTCAAAGTAATTTATTTTCATAATGGGGTTTAGCTGCTTTTCACGGCTGTGTTTATGCCGCTTTACACCCACTTGACACACTAACAGAGAGATATCAATACATAGGTTTTAAGATTATTACTAGTCAGATATATTCTTGTGCGGTGAATAGGGCGTGTTGAGTCCAGTTCTCTGAGCAAGGAGTAGGTCTTGTCTACTACATATTGGGTTTATGGAATGGTGTCTGAGCTAATTTGATACCCTTGTTTTATGTATCACCCCATCTCACCTTTTCCGTTAAGCAGCCATAGTCTGTTTTCTGCATGTGTGACTCTGTTCTGTTTTGTAATTCAGTTCAAGTGTAACGGTTTTTACATTCCCTCTAAAAGTGATACCTTATGAGAAGTGTCCTTTTCTGTGTGACTTATTTCACTTAGAATCGTCGTACCTAAATCCACTCATCATGCTGCTACTAACCTTATGACATTGATTTCATGGCTGAGTGATATTCCATTGTACATAAGGACCACAACTTCTTTATCCATTTTTCTCTTTCCTGGGATATTGAAGGTGGAATGAAGTGGAGGTCCTTGTCAACAGAGCAGCCCTCAACTTTGGGGTGCTTGTGTCTTGCTGATTTTTCATTTTCCCAATTTATACCCCCATGAGTGGAAGTGCCCTATGCTCTCTAAGCTGTGTTTTTCAGATGTTTCAGGACACACCATACACTTCTCCAGAGTGGCTGTTGGCAATTTACATCCCGCCCATCAGTATAGCAAGGCTCTCATTTCTCCATGGCCTGTCCTGCATTTCTGGTTTTGACACATTTTTCAGCATGGCCCTTTTGACCGATGGGAAGTGAGACTTCTTTGTGGCGCTGATTTGCCTTTCCAGGTTGCTTGGTTGGCCAAAAAGGGCGTATGCGTTTTTTCCTGAATATATTCAGGAAAAAACGCATACGCCCTTTTTGGCCAAGGGCATCATTGTCAACATTTTGCCGCTTTTCATGTGCTTTAAAGGCGATTCGAATCTACCTCCTGAAATCTGTTTCCTGCAATTCTGCCTTGATTTAAAATCCTCTTCTTTGCCTTCCCTCAATATATTTGTGGACGAGAGTTATCATTTATAACTCTGCAGGTTTGTGAATTGCAGTGCCCTGAACCTCCATTTTACAACTCGCTTTTTTGGGAGCTGGCCGCAAAAGTGCAGGATGGCTTCAGGCCCTGTTCTGGTTCCGGGGGGCAGGCTGAGCATGTGGTTAATTCTTCTTCCTGATGGGAAAATAGAGTGACCTGTGCCTGTCCCGACACCAAGAGCTAGTCTCTCGTTGGTTCCCCGTCTTCCCGTTCATCCTCAGGACAAATTGCAACCTGTACGGAACAGGAGGTTAAAGGTGCTGATGCTCCAAGTAGGGAGATTGCTAGTAAAGCGGCTGGAATGGCGAACCCGGGCACAAGGAGATGAGAAATGAGGTGCATTTTAGAAACCTTTCCCCATCACACGGTGTACCATCTTCTGGGTTTCTCATGCATGTTTTCGATGTAGGAAGATGCCCTTGAACCTGGAGATTTGGGACCCATGCGATGGGTACCACGCAGTATTACTTTAAAGGGTCTGCGTTTGCTCACCCAACCTCACCAAACCTCTCAGCCCCAAGAGTGTCCACCCTTATGTCTCATCCAGCTGTGGGTCTAGATATGGTCAATCCAGGTTGCATCACAGCCCCTGAACTCATTGTGTAAGAATTTCTATCTCTTTCACTGTCGTTGTTTCATGGGTTTTTCAAAGTAATTTATTTTCATAATGGGGTTTAGCTGCTTTTCACGGCTGTGTTTATGCCGCTTTACACCCACTTGACACACTAACAGAGAGATATCAATACATAGGTTTTAAGTTTATTACTAGTCAGATATATTCTTGTGCGGTGAATAGGGCGTGTTGAGTCCAGTTCTCTGAGCAAGGAGTAGGTCTTGTCTACTACATATTGGGTTTATGGAACGGTATCTGAGCTAATTTGATACCCTTGTTTTATGTATCACCCCACCTCACCTTTCCCGTTCAGCAGCCATAGTGTGTTTTCTGCATGTGTGACTCTGTTCTGTTTTGTAATTCAGTTCAAGTGTAACGGTTTTTACATTCCCTCTATCAGTGATACCTTATGAGAAGTGTCCTTTTCTGTGTGACTTATTTCACTTAGAATCGTCGTACCTAAATCCACTCATCATGCTGCTACTAACCTTATGACATTGATTTCATGGCTGAGTGATATTCCATTGTACATAAGGACCACAACTTCTTTATCCATTTTTCTCTTTCCTGGGATATTTAAGGTGGAATGAAGTGGAGGTCCTTGTCAACAGAGCAGCCCTCAACTTTGGGGTGCTTGTGTCTTGCTGATTTTTAATTTTCCCAATTTATACCCCCATGAGTGGAAGTGCCCTATGCTCTCTAAGCTGTGTTTTTTCGATGTTTCAGGACTCACCGTACACTTCTCCAGAGTGGCTGTTGGCAATTTACATCCCGCCCATCAGTGTAGCAAGGCTCCCATTTCTCCATGGCCTGTCCTGCATTTCTGGTTTTGACACTTTTTTCAGCATGGCCCTTTTGACCGATGGGAAGCGAGACTTCTCTGTAGCGCTGATTTGCCTTTCCAGGTTGCTTGGTTGGCCAAAAAGGGCGTATGCGTTTTTTCCTGAATATATTCAGGAAAAAACGCATACGCCCTTTTTGGCCAAGGGCATCATTGTCAACGTTTTGCCGCTTTTCATGTGCTTTAAAGGCGATTCGTATCTACCTCCTGAAATCTGTTTCGTGCAATTCTGCCTTGAATTCAAATCCTCTTCTTTGCCTTCCCTCAATATATTTGTGGACGAGAGTTATCATTTATAACTCTGCAGGTTTGTGAATTGCAGTGCCCTGAACCTCCATTTTACAACTCGCTTTTTTGGGAGCTGGCCGCAAAAGCGCAGGATGGCTTCAGGCCCTGTTCTGGTTCCGGGGGGCAGGCTGAGCCTGTGGTTAATTCTTCTTCCTGATGGGAAAATAGAGTGACCTGTGCCTGTCCCGACACCAAGAGCTAGTCTCTCGTTGGTTCCCCGTCTTCCCGTTCATCCTCAGGACAAATTGCAACCTGTACGGAACAGGAGGTTAAAGGTGCTGATGCTCCAAGTAGGGAGATTGCTAGTAAAGCGGCTGGAATGGCGAACCCGGGCACAAGGAGATGAGAAATGAGGTGCATTTTAGAAACCTTTCCCCATCACACGGTGTACCATCTTCTGGGTTTCTCATGCATGTTTTCGATGTAGGAAGATGCCCTTGAACCTGGAGATTTGGGACCCATGCGATGGGTACCACACAGTATTACTTTAAAGGGTCTGCGTTTGCTCACCCAACCTCACCAAACCTCTCAGCCCCAAGAGTGTCCACCCTTATGTCTCATCCAGCTGTGGGTCTAGATATGGTCAATCCAGGTTGCATCACAGCCCCTGAACTCATTGTGTAAGAATTTCTATCTCTTTCACTGTCGTTGTTTCATGGGTTTTTCAAAGTAATTTATTTTCATAATGGGGTTTAGCTGCTTTTCACGGCTGTGTTTATGCCGCTTTACACCCACTTGACACACTAACAGAGAGATATCAATACATAGGTTTTAAGATTATTACTAGTCAGATATATTCTTGTGCGGTGAATAGGGCGTCTTGAGTCCAGTTCTCTGAGCAAGGAGTAGGTCTTGTCTACTACATATTGGGTTTATGGAACGGTATCTGAGCTAATTTGATACCCTTGTTTTATGTATCACCCCACCTCAGCTTTCCCGTTAAGCAGCCATTGTCTGTTTTCTGCATGTGTGACTCTGTTCTGTTTTGTAATTCAGTTCAAGTGTAACGGTTTTTACATTCCCTCTAAAAGTGATACCTTATGAGAAGTGTCCTTTTCTGTGTGACTTATTTCACTTAGAATCGTCGTACCTAAATCCACTCATCATGCTGCTACTAACCTTATGACATTGATTTCATGGCTGAGTGATATTCCATTGTACATAAGGACCACAACTTCTTTATCCATTTTTCTCTTTCCTTGGATATTTAAGGTGGAATGAAGTGGAGGTCCTTGTCAACAGAGCAGCCCTAAACTTTGGGGTGCTTGTGTCTTGCTGATTTTTAATTTTCCCAATTTATACCCCCATGAGTGGAAGTGCCCTATGCTCTCTAAGCTGTGTTTTTCAGATGTTTCAGGACACACCGTACACTTCTCCAGAGTGGCTGTTGGCAATTTACATCCCGCCCATCAGTGTAGCAAGGCTCTCATTTCTCCATGGCCTGTCCTGCATTTCTGGTTTTGACACATTTTTCAGCATGGCCCTTTTGACCGATGGGAAGTGAGACTTCTTTGTAGCGCTGATTTGCCTTTCCAGGTTGCTTGGTTGGCCAAAAAGGGCGTATGCGTTTTTTCCTGAATATATTCAGGAAAAAACGCATACGCCCTTTTTGGCCAAGGGCATCATTGTCAACATTTTGCCGCTTTTCATGTGCTTTAAAGGCGATTCGAATCTACCTCCTGAAATCTGTTTCCTGCAATTCTGCCTTGATTTAAAATCCTCTTCTTTGCCTTCCCTCAATATATTTGTGGACGAGAGTTATCATTTATAACTCTGCAGGTTTGTGAATTGCAGTGCCCTGAACCTCCATTTTACAACTCGCTTTTTTGGGAGCTGGCCGCAAAAGTGCAGGATGGCTTCAGGCCCTGTTCTGGTTCCGGGGGGCAGGCTGAGCATGTGGTTAATTCTTCTTCCTGATGGGAAAATAGAGTGACCTGTGCCTGTCCCGACACCAAGAGCTAGTCTCTCGTTGGTTCCCCGTCTTCCCGTTCATCCTCAGGACAAATTGCAACCTGTACGGAACAGGAGGTTAAAGGTGCTGATGCTCCAAGTAGGGAGATTGCTAGTAAAGCGGCTGGAATGGCGAACCCGGGCACAAGGAGATGAGAAATGAGGTGCATTTTAGAAACCTTTCCCCATCACACGGTGTACCATCTTCTGGGTTTCTCATGCATGTTTTCGATGTAGGAAGATGCCCTTGAACCTGGAGATTTGGGACCCATGCGATGGGTACCACGCAGTATTACTTTAAAGGGTCTGCGTTTGCTCACCCAACCTCACCAAACCTCTCACCCCCAAGAGTGTCCACCCTTATGTCTCATCCAGCTGTGGGTCTAGATATGGTCAATCCAGGTTGCATCACAGCCCCTGAACGCATTGTGTAAGAATTTCTCTCTCTTTCACTGTCGTTGTTTCATGGGTTTTTCAAAGTAATTTATTTTCATAATGGGGTTTAGCTGCTTTTCACTGCTGTGTTTATGCCGCTTTACACCCACTTGACACACTAACAGAGAGATATCAATACATAGGTTTTAAGTTTATTACTAGTCAGATATATTCTTGTGCGGTGAATAGGGCGTGTTGAGTCCAGTTCTCTGAGCAAGGAGTAGGTCTTGTCTACTACATATTGGGTTTATGGAACGGTATCTGAGCTAATTTGATACCCTTGTTTTATGTATCACCCCACCTCACCTTTCCCGTTAAGCAGCCATAGTGTGTTTTCTGCATGTGTGACTCTGTTCTGTTTTGTAATTCAGTTCAAGTGTAACGGTTTTTACATTCCCTCTATCAGTGATACCTTATGAGAAGTGTCCTTTTCTGTGTGACTTATTTCACTTAGAATCGTCGTACCTAAATCCACTCATCATGCTGCTACTAACCTTATGACATTGATTTCATGGCTGAGTGATATTCCATTGTACATAAGGACCACAACTTCTTTATCCATTTTTCTCTTTCCTGGGATATTTAAGGTGGAATGAAGTGGAGGTCCTTGTCAACAGAGCAGCCCTCAACTTTGGGGTGCTTGTGTCTTGCTGATTTTTAATTTTCCCAATTTATACCCCCATGAGTGGAAGTGCCCTATGCTCTCTAAGCTGTGTTTTTTCGATGTTTCAGGACTCACCGTACACTTCTCCAGAGTGGCTGTTGGCAATTTACATCCCGCCCATCAGTGTAGCAAGGCTCCCATTTCTCCATGGCCTGTCCTGCATTTCTGGTTTTGACACTTTTTTCAGCATGGCCCTTTTGACCGATGGGAAGCGAGACTTCTCTGTAGCGCTGATTTGCCTTTCCAGGTTGCTTGGTTGGCCAAAAAGGGCGTATGCGTTTTTTCCTGAATATATTCAGGAAAAAACGCATACGCCCTTTTTGGCCAAGGGCATCATTGTCAACGTTTTGCCGCTTTTCATGTGCTTTAAAGGCGATTCGTATCTACCTCCTGAAATCTGTTTCGTGCAATTCTGCCTTGAATTCAAATCCTCTTCTTTGCCTTCCCTCAATATATTTGTGGACGAGAGTTATCATTTATAACTCTGCAGGTTTGTGAATTGCAGTGCCCTGAACCTCCATTTTACAACTCGCTTTTTTGGGAGCTGGCCGCAAAAGCACAGGATGGCTTCAGGCCCTGTTCTGGTTCCGGGGGGCAGGCTGAGCCTGTGGTTAATTCTTCTTCCTGATGGGAAAATAGAGTGACCTGTGCCTGTCCCAACACCAAGAGCTAGTCTCTCGTTGGTTCCCCGTCTTCCCGTTCATCCTCAGGACAAATTGCAACCTGTACGGAACAGGAGGTTAAAGGTGCTGATGCTCCAAGTAGGGAGATTGCTAGTAAAGCGGCTGGAATGGCGAACCCGGGCACAAGGAGATGAGAAATGAGGTGCATTTTAGAAACCTTTCCCCATCACACGGTGTACCATCTTCTGGGTTTCTCATGCATGTTTTCGATGTAGGAAGATGCCCTTGAACCTGGAGATTTGGGACCCATGCGATGGGTACCACACAGTATTACTTTAAAGGGTCTGCGTTTGCTCACCCAACCTCACCAAACCTCTCAGCCCCAAGAGTGTCCACCCTTATGTCTCATCCAGCTGTGGGTCTAGATATGGTCAATCCAGGTTGCATCACAGCCCCTGAACTCATTGTGTAAGAATTTCTATCTCTTTCACTGTCGTTGTTTCATGGGTTTTTCAAAGTAATTTATTTTCATAATGGGGTTTAGCTGCTTTTCACGGCTGTGTTTATGCCGCTTTACACCCACTTGACACACTAACAGAGAGATATCAATACATAGGTTTTAAGATTATTACTAGTCAGATATATTCTTGTGCGGTGAATAGGGCGTCTTGAGTCCAGTTCTCTGAGCAAGGAGTAGGTCTTGTCTACTACATATTGGGTTTATGGAACGGTATCTGAGCTAATTTGATACCCTTGTTTTATGTATCACCCCACCTCAGCTTTCCCGTTAAGCAGCCATTGTCTGTTTTCTGCATGTGTGACTCTGTTCTGTTTTGTAATTCAGTTCAAGTGTAACGGTTTTTACATTCCCTCTAAAAGTGATACCTTATGAGAAGTGTCCTTTTCTGTGTGACTTATTTCACTTAGAATCATCGTACCTAAATCCACTCATCATGCTGCTACTAACCTTATGACATTGATTTCATGGCTGAGTGATATTCCATTGTACATAAGGACCACAACTTCTTTATCCATTTTTCTCTTTCCTTGGATATTTAAGGTGGAATGAAGTGGAGGTCCTTGTCAACAGAGCAGCCCTAAACTTTGGGGTGCTTGTGTCTTGCTGATTTTTAATTTTCCCAATTTATACCCCCATGAGTGGAAGTGCCCTATGCTCTCTAAGCTGTGTTTTTCAGATGTTTCAGGACACACCGTACACTTCTCCAGAGTGGCTGTTGGCAATTTACATCCCGCCCATCAGTGTAGCAAGGCTCTCATTTCTCCATGGCCTGTCCTGCATTTCTGGTTTTGACACATTTTTCAGCATGGCCCTTTTGACCGATGGGAAGTGAGACTTCTTTGTAGCGCTGATTTGCCTTTCCAGGTTGCTTGGTTGGCCAAAAAGGGCGTATGCGTTTTTTCCTGAATATATTCAGGAAAAAACGCATACGCCCTTTTTGGCCAAGGGCATCATTGTCAACATTTTGCCGCTTTTCATGTGCTTTAAAGGCGATTCGAATCTACCTCCTGAAATCTGTTTCCTGCAATTCTGCCTTGATTTAAAATCCTCTTCTTTGCCTTCCCTCAATATATTTGTGGACGAGAGTTATCATTTATAACTCTGCAGGTTTGTGAATTGCAGTGCCCTGAACCTCCATTTTACAACTCGCTTTTTTGGGAGCTGGCCGCAAAAGTGCAGGATGGCTTCAGGCCCTGTTCTGGTTCCGGGGGGCAGGCTGAACCTGTGGTTAATTCTTCTTCCTGATGGGAAAATAGAGTGACCTGTGCCTGTCCCAACACCAAGAGCTAGTCTCTCGTTGGTTCCCCGTCTTCCCGTTCATCCTCAGGACAAATTGCAACCTGTACGGAACAGGAGGTTAAAGGTGCTGATGCTCCAAGTAGGGAGATTGCTAGTAAAGCGGCTGGAATGGCGAACCCGGGCACAAGGAGATGAGAAATGAGGTGCGTTTTAGAAACCTTTCCCCATCACACGGTGTAGTATCTTCTGGGTTTCTCATGCATGTTTTCGATGTAGGAAGATGCCCTTGAAGCTGGAGATTTGGGACCCATGTGATGGGTACCACGCAGTATTACTTTAAAGGGTCTGCGTTTGCTCACCCAACCTCACCAAACCTCTCAGCCCCAAGAGTGTCCACCCTTATGTCTCATCCAGCTGTGGGTCTAGATATGGTCAATCCAGGTTGCATCACAGCCCCTGAACACATTGTGTAAGAATTTCTCTCTCTTTCACTGTCGTTGTTTCATGGGATTTTCAAAGTAATTTATTTTCATAATGGGGTTTAGCTGCTTTTCACGGCTGTGTTTATGCCGCTTTACACCCACTTGACACACTAACAGAGAGATATCAATACATAGGTTTTAAGATTATTACTAGTCAGATATATTCTTGTGCGGTGAATAGGGCGTGTTGAGTCCAGTTCTCTGAGCAAGGAGTAGGTCTTGTCTATTACATATTGGGTTTATGGAACGGTATCTGAGCTAATTTGATACCCTTGTTTTATGTATCACCCCACCTCACCTTTCCCGTTAAGCAGCCATAGTGTGTTTTCTGCATGTGTGACTCTGTTCTGTTTTGTAATTCAGTTCAAGTGTAACGGTTTTTACATTCCCTCTATCAGTGATACCTTATGAGAAGTGTCCTTTTCTGTGTGACTTATTTCACTTAGAATCGTCGTACCTAAATCCACTCATCATGCTGCTACTAACCTTATGACATTGATTTCATGGCTGAGTGATATTCCATTGTACATAAGGACCACAACTTCTTTATCCATTTTTCTCTTTCCTGGGATATTTAATGTGGAATGAAGTGGAGGTCCTTGTCAACAGAGCAGCCCTCAACTTTGGGGTGCTTGTGTCTTGCTGATTTTTAATTTTCCCAATTTATACCCCCATGAGTGGAAGTGCCCTATGCTCTCTAAGCTGTGTTTTTCAGATATTTCAGGACACACCGTACACTTCTCTAGAGTGGCTGTTGGCAATTTACATCCCGCCCATCAGTGTAGCAAGGCTCCCATTTCTCCATGGCCTGTCCTGCATTTCTGGTTTTGACACATTTTTCAGCATGGCCCTTTTGACCGATGGGAAGCGAGACTTCTCTGTAGCGCTGACTTGCTTTTCCAGGTTGCTTGGTTGGCCAAAAAGGGCGTATGCGTTTTTTCCTGAATATATTCAGATAAAAACGCATACGCCCTTTTTGGCCAAGGGCATCATTGTCAACGTTTTGCCGCTTTTCATGTGCTTTAAAGGCGATTCGTATCTACCTCCTGAAATCTGTTTCGTGCAATTCTGCCTTGAATTCAAATCCTCTTCTTTGCCTTCCCTCAATATATTTGTGGACGAGAGTTATCATTTATAACTCTGCAGGTTTGTGAATTGCAGTGCCCTGAACCTCCATTTTACAACTCGCTTTTTTGGGAGCTGGCCGCAAAAGCGCCAGATGGCTTCAGGCCCTGTTCTGGTTCCGGGGGGCAGGCTGAGCCTGTGGTTAATTCTTCTTCCTGATGGGAAAATAGAGTGACCTGTGCCTGTCCCGACACCAAGAGCTAGTCTCTCGTTGGTTCCCCGTCTTCCCGTTCATCCTCAGGACAAATTGCAACCTGTACGGAACAGGAGGTAAAAGGTGCTGATGCTCCAAGTAGGGAGATTGCTAGTAAAGCGGCTGGAAAGGCGAACCCGGGCACAAGGAGATGAGAAATGAGGTGCGTTTTAGAAACCTTTCCCCATCACACGGTGTACCATCTTCTGGGTTTCTCATGCATGTTTTCGATGTAGGAAGATGCCCTTGAAGCTGGAGATTTGGGACCCATGCGACGGGTACCACGAAGTATTACTTTAAAGAGTCTGCGTTTGCTCACCCAACCTCACCAAACCTCTCAGCCCCAAGAGTGTCCACCCTTATGTCTCATCCAGCTGTGGGTCTAGATATGGTCAATCCAGGTTGCATCACAGCCCCTGAACGCATTGTGTAAGAATTTCTCTCTCTTTCACTGTCGTTGTTTCATGGGTTTTTCAAAGTAATTTATTTTCATAATGGGGTTTAGCTGCTTTTCACTGCTGTGTTTATGCCGCTTTACACCCACTTGACACACTAACAGAGAGATATCAATACATAGGTTTCAAGATTATTACTAGTCAGATATATTCTTGTGCGGTGAATAGGGCGTGTTGAGTCCAGTTCTCTGAGCAAGTAGTAGGTCTTGTCTATTACATATTGGGTTTATGAAACGGTATCTGAGCTAATTTGATACCCTTGTTTTATGCATCACCCCACCTCACCTTTCCCGTTAAGCAGCCATAGTCTGTTTTCTGCATGTGTGACTCTGTTCTGTTTTGTAATTCAGTTCAAGTGTAACGGTTTTTACATTCCCTCTATCAGTGATACCTTATGAGAAGTGTCCTTTTCTGTGTGACTTATTTCACTTAGAATCGTCGTACCTAAATCCACTCATCATGCTGCTACTAACCTTATGACATTGATTTCATGGCTGAGTGATATTCCATTGTACATAAGGACCACAACTTCTTTATCCATTTTTCTCTTTCCTGGGATATTGAAGGTGGAATGAAGTGGAGGTCCTGGTCAACAGAGCAGCCCTAAACTTTGGGGTGCTTGTGTCTTGCTGATTTTTAATTTTCCCAATTTATACCCCCATGAGTGGAAGTGCCCTATGCTCTCTAAGCTGTGTTTTTCAGATATTTCAGGACACACCGTACACTTCTCTAGAGTGGCTGTTGGCAATTTACATCCCGCCCATCAGTGTAGCAAGGCTCCCATTTCTCCATGGACTGTCCTGCATTTTTGGTTTTGACACATTTTTCAGCATGGCCCTTTTGACCGATGGGAAGCGAGACTTCTCTGTAGCGCTGACTTGCTTTTCCAGGTTGCTTGGTTGGCCAAAAAGGGCGTATGCGTTTTTTCCTGAATATATTCAGGAAAAAACGCATACGCCCTTTTTGGCCAAGGGCATCATTGTCAACGTTTTGCCGCTTTTCATGTGCTTTAAAGGCGATTCGTATCTACCTCCTGAAATCTGTTTCGTGCAATTCTGCCTTGAATTCAAATCCTCTTCTTTGCCTTCCCTCAATATATTTGTGGACGAGAGTTATCATTTATAACTCTGCAGGTTTGTGAATTGCAGTGCCCTGAACCTCCATTTTACAACTCGCTTTTTTGGGAGCTGGCCGCAAAAGCGCAAGATGGCTTCAGGCCCTGTTCTGGTTCCGGGGGGCAGGCTGAGCCTGTGGTTAATTCTTCTTCCTGATGGGAAAATAGAGTGACCTGTGCCTGTCCTGACACCAAGAGCTAGTCTCTCGTTGGTTCCCCGTCTTCCCGTTCATCCTCAGGACAAATTGCAACCTGTACGGAACAGGAGGTAAAAGGTGCTGATGCTCCAAGTAGGGAGATTGCTAGTAAAGCGGCTGGAAAGGCGAACCCGGGCACAAGGAGATGAGAAATGAGG
>NW_028122025.1:0-48509 GCF_965194805.1 Balaenoptera borealis | reverse complement strand
AGGGATCATGGAGCATTGTGATGACAAGTGTCATGCAATATTGTGCTGACACAGATCATGGAGCATTTTGATGAGAGTGGCCTTGGAGCACAGTGATGAGAGATGTCATGGGGCATTATGGTGACAGTGGTAAAGGAGCATTGTGACGAAAATGTTCATGGAGCAACGCGATTATCGGGACAATGGAGCATTGTGAATACAAAGGCCATGGAGCATTGAGATAACAGAGTTCATGGAGCATTGTGATGAAAGTGGTCATGGATCACTGTGATGACAAGTGTCCTGGAACCTAGTGATGACACGGTTCATACAGCCTTGAGATGACAAGGGCCAAGGCGAATTGTGATCACACGTGTCATGGGGCATAGTGATGACATTGGTCATCTTGCATTGTGATGACAGTGGTCATGTAGAATTTTGATGAAAGGTATCATGGAGCACTGTGATGACAAAGGCCAAGGAACATTTTGATGACAAGTGTCATTGAGCAATGGGATGACACGGGAATGGAGTATTATGATGACAAGTGTTCTGGAGCATTGTGATGACAAGGGCAGGGGGCATTGTGATGACAGAGGCCATGGAGCATTGCGATGACAACGGCATGGAGCATTGTGATGACACGGGCATGGAGCATTGTAATGATAGGCTATCTGGAGCATTGTGATGAAAAGGGGATGGAGCATTTTGATGAGAGGGTCCAAGGAGCATTGTGCTGACAATGGCATGGAGCATTGTGATGAAAAGGGTACTGGAGCACTGTGAGGAAAGGAGTCATGGATCATTGTGATGACAGGGGTCATGGAGCTTTGTGATGACAAGGGTTATGGAGCATTGTGATGACACGGTCAAGGAACATTGCGATGACAAGAATTCTGGAGCATTGTGATGAAAGGGCATGGAGCATTGTGATTAAAGGTGACAAGGCCATTGTGATGATATGGGCAGAGAACTTTGTGATGACAGGGGTCATGGAGCTTTTTGGTAAGAGAGGCCTTGGAGATTTCTGATTGCAGGCGTCATGGGGCATTGTGATGACAGTGGTCTTGGAGCATTGTGATGAAAAGGGTCATGGAGCACTGTGATTACAGGGGCCATGGAGCATTGTGAATACAAAGGCTATGGAGCAGTGAGATGACAGGGTTCATGGAGCATTGTGATGAAAGTGATCATGGATCATTGTGATGACAAGTGTCCTGGACCACAGTGATGACACGGGTCAGGGAGCATTGTGATGGCAAGGGCCATGGCGAATTGTGATGACACGTGTCATGGGGCATTTTGATGACATTGGCATGGAACATTATGCTGACAATGTTCTGCAGCATTTTGATGACAAGGGCATGGAGCTTTGTGATGAGAGGGCCCATGGAACATTGTGATGACAAAGGCCATGGAGCATTGTGATGCCACGGTTATGGAACTTTGTGATGACAAGAATTCTGGAGCATCGTGAGGAAAAAGACATGGAGCATTGTGATTAAAGGGGACATGGAGCATTGTGATGACAAGGGCCACGGATCATTGTGATGCCACGGTCATGGAACATTGGGATGACAAGAATTCTGGAACATTGTGAGGAAACAGGCATGGAGCATTGTGATTAAAGGGGACATGGAGCATTGTGATGACATGGGCAGGGAACACTGTGATGACAGGCGTTATGGAGCAATGTGATGACAAGTGTCGTGGAGCATTGTGATGAGAGGGGCCTTGGAGAATTGTGATGACAGGGGTCATGGAGCATTGTGATGACATGGGCCATGGAGCATTGTGAAGACAATATTCATGGAGCATTGTGATGACACGGGCATGGAGCATTGTAATGATAGGCTATCTGGAGCATTGTGATAAAAAGGGGATGGAGCATTTTGATAAAATGGTCCAAGTAGCATTGTGCTGACAATGGCATGGAGCATTGTGATGAAAAGGGTACTGGAGCAATGTGAGGAAAGGAGTCATGGATCATTGTGGTGACAGGGGTCATGGAGCTTTGTGATGACAAGGGTCATGGAGCTTTTTGGTAAGAGAGGCCTTGGAGATTTGTGATGGCAGGCGTCATGGGGCACTGTGATGAGAGCGGTCTTGGAGCATTGTGATGAAAGGGGTCATGGAGCACTGTGATTACAGGGGCCATGGAGCATTGTGAATACAAAGGCTATGGAGCATTGAGATGACATGGTTCATGGAGCATTGTGATGAAAGTGATCATGGATCATTGTGATGACAAGTGTCCTGGAACCTTGTGATGACACGGTTCAAGGAGCACTGTGATGACAAGGACCATGGCGAATTGTGATGACATATGTCCTGGGACATTGTGATGACAGTGGTCATCTACAATTGTGATGAAAGGTATCATGGAGCACTGTGATGACAGGGGCCATGGAACATTGTGATGACAAAGGCCATGGAGCATTTTGATGACAAGTGTCATGGGGCATTTTGATGACATTGGCATGGAGCATTATGATGAAAAGAGTTCTGGAGCGTTTTGATGACAAGGTCATGGAGATTTGTGATGAGAAGGGCCATGGAACATTGTGATGACAAAGGCCATGGAGCAATTTGATGCCAGGTGTCATGGGGCATTTTGATGACATTGGCATTACCATTATGATGAAAAGTGTCCTGAGGCATTTTGATGACAAGGGCATGGAGCATTGTGATGAAAGGTTTCATTTTGCACTGTGATGACAAGGGGGATGGAGTATTGTGATGAAACTGGTCCTGGAGCATTGTGATAACAAAAGCCATGGAGCTTTGTGATGACAGGCATCATGGAGCATTGTGAAGAAAGGGGCCATGGGGAATTGTAATGACAATAGAGAAATGTGATGAAAATGGTCAGCGAGCATAGTGATTAAAGTGGTCATTGAGAATTGTGATGAAAAGCGACAGAGAGCATTGTGATGACAAAGGTCATGGAGAACAGTGATGACCAGGGTCATGTAGCATTGTGATGTCACGGTCATGGAACATTGTGATGACAAGAATTCTGGAACATTGTGATGACAAGGGCCATGGAACAGTGTGAGGACAAGAATTCTGGAGCATTGTGAGGAAACAGGCATGGAGCATTGTGATTATAGGGGACATGGAGCATTGTGATGACATGGGCAGGGAACACTGTGATGACAGGTGTTATGGAGCAATGTGATGACAAATGTCGTGGATCATTGTGATGAGAGGGGCCTTGGAGAATTGTGATGACAGGGGTCATGGAGCATTGTGATGACATGGGCCATGGAGCATTGTGAAGAGAAGATTCATGGAGCATTGTGATGACACGGGCATGAAGCATGGTGATGACAACAGACCTGGAGCATTGTGATGACAAGGGCATGGAGCATTGTGATTCCAGGAGACCTGGAGCATTGTGATGACATTGGCTGGGATCATTGTGATTCCAGGGATCATGGAGCATTGTGATGAAAAGTGTCATCCCATATTGTGCTGACACAGATCATGGAGCATTTTGATGAGAGTGGCCTTGGAGCACAGTGATGAGAGACGTCATGGGGCATTATGGTGACAGTGGTAAAGGAGCATTGTGATGAAAGTGTTCATGGAGCAACGCGATTATCGGGACAATGGAGCATTGTGAATAGAAAGGCCATGGAGCATTGAGATAACAGAGTTCATGGAGCAGTGTGATGAAAGTGGTCATGGATCACTGTGATGACAAGTGTCCTGGAACCTAGTGATGACACGGTTCATACAGCCTTGAGATGACAAGGGCCAAGGCGAATTGTGATGACACTTGTCATGGGGCATTGTGATGACATTGGTCATCTTGCATTTTGATGACAGTGGTCATGTAGAATTTTGATTAAAGGTATCATGGAGCACTGTGATGACAAAGGCCAAGGAACCTTTTGATGACAAGTGTCATTGAGCAATGGGATGACACGGGAATGGAGTATTATGATGACAAGTGTTCTGGAGCATTGTGATGACAAGGGCATGGAGCATTGTGATTAAAGGTGACAAGGAGCATTGTGATGACAACGGCATGGAGCATTGTGATGACACGGGCATGGAGCATTGTAATGATAGGCTATCTGGAACATTGTGATGAAAAAGGGACGGAGCATTTTGATGAGAGCGTCCAAGGAGCATTGTGCTGACAATGACATGGAGCATTGTGATGAAAAGGGTACTGGAGCACTGTGAGGAAAGGAGTCATGGATCATTGTGATGACAGGGGTCATGGAGCTTTGTGATGACAAGGGTCATGGAGCATTGTGATGACACGGTCAAGGAACATTGCGATGACAAGAATTCTGGAGCATTGTGATGAAAGGGCATGGAGCATTGTGATTAAAGGTGACAAGGAGCATTGTGATGATATGGGCAGAGAATTTTGTGATGACAGGGGTCATGGAGCTTTTTGGTAAGAGAGGCCTTGGAGATTTGTGACGGCAGGCGTCATGGGGCATTGTGATGACAGCGGTCTTGGAGCATTGGGTTGAAAGGGGTCATGGAGCACTGTGATTACAGGGGCCATGGAGCATTGTGAATACAAAGGCTATGGAGCAGTGAGATGATATGTTTCATGGAGCATTGTGATGAAAGTGATCATGGATCATTGTGATGACAAGTGTCCTGGAACCTTGTGATGGCACGGTTCATGGAGCATTGTGATGACAAGGACCAAGGCGAATTGTGATGACATCTGTCATGGGGCATTGTGATGACAGTGGTCATCTAGAATTGTGATGAAAGGTATCATGGAGCACTGTGATGTCAGGGGCCATGGAACATTGTGATGACAAAGGCCATTGAGCATTGTGATGACAAGTGTCATGGGGCATTTTGATGACATTGGCATGGAACATTATGCTGACGATGTTCTGCAGCATTTTGATGACAAGGGCATGGAGATTTGTGATGAGAGGGGCCATGGAACATTGTGATGACAAAGACCATGGAGCCTTGTGATGACAAGTGTCATGGGGAATTTTGATGACATTGGCATGGAGCATTATGATGACAAGAGTTCTGGAGCATTTTGATGACAAGGGCATGTAGCTTTGTGATGAGAGGGCCCATGGAACATTGTGATGACAAAGGCCATGGAGCATTGTGATGCCACGGTCATGGAACTTTGTGATGACAAGAATTCTGGAGCATCGTGAGGAAAAAGACATGGAGCATTGTGATTAAAGGGGACATGGAGCATTGTGATGACTAGGGCAATGGGGCATTGTGATGCCACGGTCATGGAACATTGGGATGACAAGAATTCTGGAACATTGTGAGGAAACAGGCATGGAGCATTGTGATTAAAGGGGACATGGAGCATTGTGATGACATGGGCAGGGAACACTGTGATGACAGGCGTTATGGAGCAATGTGATGACAAGTGTCGTGGAGCATTGTGATGAGAGGGGCCTTGGAGAATTGTGATGACAGGGGTCATGGAGCATTGTGATGACATGGGCCATGGAGCATTGTGAAGACAATATTCATGGAGCATTGTGATGACACAGGCATGGAGCATTGTAATGATAGGCTATCTGGAGCATTGTGAAAAAAAGGGGATGGAGCATTTTGATAAAATGGTCCAAGTAGCATTGTGCTGACAATGGCATGGAGCATTGTGATGAAAAGGGTACTGGAGCACTGTGAGGAAAGGAGTCATGGATCATTGTGGTAACAGGGGTCATGGAGCTTTGTGATGACAAGGGTCATGGAGCATTGTGATGACACGGTCAAGGAACATTGCGATGACAAATATTCTGGAGCACTGTGATGAAAGGGCATAGAGCATTGTGATTAAAGGTGACAAGGCCATTGTGATGATATGGGCAGAGAACTTTGTGATGACAGGGGTCGTGGAGATTTTTGGTAAGAGAGGCCTTGGAGATTTGTGATGGCAGGCGTCATGGGGCATTGTGATGACAGCGATCTTGGAGCATTGTGATGAAAGGGGTCATGGAGCACTGTTATTAAAAGGGCCATGGAGCATTGTGAATACAAATGCTATGGAGCATTGAGATGACAGGGTTGATGGAGCATTGTGATGAAAGTGATCATGGATCATTGTGATGACAAGTGTCCTGGAACCTTGTGATGACACGGTTCATGGAGCATTGTGATGACAAGGACCAAGGCGAATTGTGATGACATCTGTCATGGGGCATTGTGATGACAGTGGTCATTTGGAATTGTGATGAAAGGTATCATGGAGCACTGTGATGACAGGGGCCATGGAACATTGTGATGACAAAGGCCATGGAGCATTGTGATGACAAGTGTCATGGGGCATTTTGATGACATTGGCATGGAGCATTATGATGACAAGAGATCTGGAGCATTTTGATGACAAGGGCATGGAGCATTATGATGACAAGAGATCTGGAGCATTTTGATGACAAGGGCATGGAGCTTTGTGATGAGAGGGGCCATGGAACATTGTGATGACAAAGGCCATGGAGCATTGTGATGACAAGTGTCATGGGGCATTTTGATGACATTGGCATGGCGCATTATGATGACAAGAGTTCTGGAGCGTTTTGATGACAAGGGCATGGAGCATTGTGATGAAAGGGGCCATGGAGCATTGAGATGACAGGCGTCATGAAGCATGGTAATGACACTGGTCATGGAGCATTGTGATGAAAGAGATCATGGAGCAATATGATAACAGGGGCCTTGGATCATTGTGATGACAGGTGTATTGGAGCATTGTGATGAAAGTAGTCATGGATCATTGTGATGACATGTGTCCTGGAACCTAGTGATGACACGGTTCATCGAGTATTGTGATGACAAGGGTCATAGCGAATTGTGACGACAGGTGTCATGGGGCATTGTGATGACATTGATCATCTAGGAATTGTGATGAAAGGTATCATGGAGCACTGTGATGACTGGGGGCATGAAGCATTGTTATGAAAATTGTCCTGGATTATTGTGATGACAGCAGTCATGGAGAATTGTGATGACAGCTATTATGCAGCATTGTGTTGACAAGGGTATGGACTATTGTGATGACAATGGTCATGGAGCAATGTGACGAAAGTTTTCATGGAGCATCGTGATGAAAAGTGCCTGGGAGCATTGTGACGATAAAGGCCATGGAGTATTGTGATGACAAGTGTCATGGAGCATTGTAATGAAAGGTTTCATTGTGCACTGTGATGACAAGGGGGATGGAGTATTGTGATGAAACTGGTCCTGGAGCATTGTGATAACAAAAGCCATGGAGCTATGTGATGACAGGCATCATGGAGCATTGTGAAGAAAGGGGCCATGGGGAACTGTAATGACAATAGAGACATGTGATGAAAATGGTCAGCGAGCATAGTGATTAAAGTGGTCATTGAGAATTGTGATGAAATACGACAGAGAGCATTGTGATGACAAAGGTCATGGAGAACATTGATGACCAGGGTATTGAAGCATTGTGATGACACGGTCATGGAACATTGTGATGACAAGAATTCTGGAGCATTGTGATGACAAGGGCCATGGAGCATAGTGATGCCACGGTCATGGAACATTCTGATGACAAGAATTCTGGAGAATTGTGAGGAAACAGGCATGGAGCATTGTGATTATAGCGGACATGGAGCATTGTGATGACATGGGCAGGGAACACTGTGATGACAGGTGTTATGGAGCAATGTGATGACAAGTGTCGTGGAGCATTGTGATGAGAGGGGCCTTGGAGAATTGTGATGACAGGGGTCATGGTGCATTGTGATGACATGGGACATGGAGCATTGTGAAGACAAGATTCATGGAGCATTGTGATGACACGGGCATGAAGCATGGTGATGACAACAGACCTGGAGCATTGTGATGACAAGGGCATGGAGCATTGTGATGAAAAGGGTACTGGATCACTGTGAGGAAAGGAGTCATGGATCATTGTGATGACAGGGGTCATGGAGCTTTGTGATGACAAGGGTTATGGAGCATTGTGATGACACGGTCAAGGAACATTGCGATGACAAGAATTCTGGAGCATTGTGATGAAAGGGCATGGAGCATTGTGATTAAAGGTGACAAGGAGCATTGTGATGATATGGGCAGAGAACTTTGTGATGACAGGGGTCATGGAGCTTTTTGGTAAGAGAGGCCTTGGAGATTTCTGATTGCAGGCGTCATGGGGCATTGTGATGACAGTGGTCTTGGAGCATACTGATGAAAAGGGTCATGGAGCACTGTGATTACAGGGGCCATGGAGCATTGTGAATACAAAGGCTATGGAGCAGTGAGATGACAGGGTTCATGGAGCATTGTGATGAAAGGGATCATGGATCATTGTGATGACAAGTGTCCTGGAACATTGTGATGACATGGTTCATGGAGCACTGTGATGACAAGGACCATGGCGAATTGTGATGACATCTGTCCTGGGGCATTGTGATGACAGTGGTCATCTAGAATTGTGATGAAAGGTATCGTGGAGCACTGTGATGACAGGGGCCATGGAACATTGTGATGACAAAGGCCATGGAGCATTGTGATGACAAGTATCATGGAGCATTGTAATGAAAGGTTTCATTTTGCACTGTGATGACAAGGGGGATGGAGTATTGTGATGAAACTGGTCCTGGAGCATTGTGATAACAAAAGCCATGGAGCTTTGTGATGACAGGCATCATGGAGCATTGTGAAGAAAGGGGCCATGGGGAATTGTAATGACAATAGAGAAATGTGATGAAAATGGTCAGCGAGCATAGTGATTAAAGTGGTCATTGAGAATTGTGATGAAAAGCGACAGAGAGCATTGTGATGACAAAGGTCATGGAGAACAGTGATGACCAGGGTCATGTAGCATTGTGATGTCACGGTCATGGAACATTGTGATGACAAGAATTCTGGAACATTGTGATGACAAGGGCCATGGAACAGTGTGAGGACAAGAATTCTGGAGCATTGTGAGGAAACAGGCATGGAGCATTGTGATTATAGGGGACATGGAGCATTGTGATGACATGGGCAGGGAACACTGTGATGACAGGTGTTATGGAGCAATGTGATGACAAATGTCGTGGATCATTGTGATGAGAGGGGCCTTGGAGAATTGTGATGACAGGGGTCATGGAGCATTGTGATGACATGGGCCATGGAGCATTGTGAAGACAAGATTCATGGAGCATTGTGATGACAAGGGCATGGAGCATTGTGATTAAAGGTGACAAGGAGCATTGTGATGACAACGGCATGGAGCATTGTGATGACACGGGCATGGAGCATTGTAATGATAGGCTATCTGGAACATTGTGATGAAAAAGGGACGGAGCATTTTGATGAGAGCGTCCAAGGAGTATTGTGCTGACAATGGCATGGAGCATTGTGATGAAAAGGGTACTGGAGCACTGTGAGGAAAGGAGTCATGGATCATTGTGATGACAGGGGTCATGGAGCTTTGTGATGACAAGGGTCATGGAGCATTGTGATGACACGGTCAAGGAACATTGCGATGACAAGAATTCTGGAGCATTGTGATGAAAGGGCATGGAGCATTGTGATTAAAGGTGACAAGGAGCATTGTGATGATATGGGCAGAGAATTTTGTGATGACAGGGGTCATGGAGCTTTTTGGTAAGAGAGGCCTTGGAGATTTGTGACGGCAGGCGTCATGGGGCATTGTGATGACAGCGGTCTTGGAGCATTGGGTTGAAAGGGGTCATGGAGCACTGTGATTACAGGGGCCATGGAGCATTGTGAATACAAAGGCTATGGAGCAGTGAGATGATATGTTTCATGGAGCATTGTGATGAAAGTGATCATGGATCATTGTGATGACAAGTGTCCTGGACCACAGTGATGACACGGGTCAGGGAGCATTGTGATGGCAAGGGCCATGGCGAATTGTGATGACACGTGTCATGGGGCATTTTGATGACATTGGCATGGAACATTATGCTGACAATGTTCTGCAGCATTTTGATGACAAGGGCATGGAGCTTTGTGATGAGAGGGCCCATGGAACATTGTGATGACAAAGGCCATGGAGCATTGTGATGCCACGGTTATGGAACTTTGTGATGACAAGAATTCTGGAGCATCGTGAGGAAAAAGACATGGAGCATTGTGATTAAAGGGGACATGGAGCATTGTGATGACAAGGGCCACGGATCATTGTGATGCCACGGTCATGGAACATTGGGATGACAAGAATTCTGGAACATTGTGAGGAAACAGGCATGGAGCATTGTGATTAAAGGGGACATGGAGCATTGTGATGACATGGGCAGGGAACACTGTGATGACAGGCGTTATGGAGCAATGTGATGACAAGTGTCGTGGAGCATTGTGATGAGAGGGGCCTTGGAGAATTGTGATGACAGGGGTCATGGAGCATTGTGATGACATGGGCCATGGAGCATTGTGAAGACAATATTCATGGAGCATTGTGATGACACGGGCATGGAGCATTGTAATGATAGGCTATCTGGAGCATTGTGATAAAAAGGGGATGGAGCATTTTGATAAAATGGTCCAAGTAGCATTGTGCTGACAATGGCATGGAGCATTGTGATGAAAAGGGTACTGGAGCAATGTGAGGAAAGGAGTCATGGATCATTGTGGTGACAGGGGTCATGGAGCTTTGTGATGACAAGGGTCATGGAGCTTTTTGGTAAGAGAGGCCTTGGAGATTTGTGATGGCAGGCGTCATGGGGCACTGTGATGAGAGCGGTCTTGGAGCATTGTGATGAAAGGGGTCATGGAGCACTGTGATTACAGGGGCCATGGAGCATTGTGAATACAAAGGCTATGGAGCATTGAGATGACATGGTTCATGGAGCATTGTGATGAAAGTGATCATGGATCATTGTGATGACAAGTGTCCTGGAACCTTGTGATGACACGGTTCAAGGAGCACTGTGATGACAAGGACCATGGCGAATTGTGATGACATATGTCCTGGGACATTGTGATGACAGTGGTCATCTACAATTGTGATGAAAGGTATCATGGAGCACTGTGATGACAGGGGCCATGGAACATTGTGATGACAAAGGCCATGGAGCATTTTGATGACAAGTGTCATGGGGCATTTTGATGACATTGGCATGGAGCATTATGATGAAAAGAGTTCTGGAGCGTTTTGATGACAAGGTCATGGAGATTTGTGATGAGAAGGGCCATGGAACATTGTGATGACAAAGGCCATGGAGCAATTTGATGCCAGGTGTCATGGGGCATTTTGATGACATTGGCATTACCATTATGATGAAAAGTGTCCTGAGGCATTTTGATGACAAGGGCATGGAGCATTGTGATGAAAGGTTTCATTTTGCACTGTGATGACAAGGGGGATGGAGTATTGTGATGAAACTGGTCCTGGAGCATTGTGATAACAAAAGCCATGGAGCTTTGTGATGACAGGCATCATGGAGCATTGTGAAGAAAGGGGCCATGGGGAATTGTAATGACAATAGAGAAATGTGATGAAAATGGTCAGCGAGCATAGTGATTAAAGTGGTCATTGAGAATTGTGATGAAAAGCGACAGAGAGCATTGTGATGACAAAGGTCATGGAGAACAGTGATGACCAGGGTCATGTAGCATTGTGATGTCACGGTCATGGAACATTGTGATGACAAGAATTCTGGAACATTGTGATGACAAGGGCCATGGAACAGTGTGAGGACAAGAATTCTGGAGCATTGTGAGGAAACAGGCATGGAGCATTGTGATTATAGGGGACATGGAGCATTGTGATGACATGGGCAGGGAACACTGTGATGACAGGTGTTATGGAGCAATGTGATGACAAATGTCGTGGATCATTGTGATGAGAGGGGCCTTGGAGAATTGTGATGACAGGGGTCATGGAGCATTGTGATGACATGGGCCATGGAGCATTGTGAAGACAAGATTCATGGAGCATTGTGATGACAAGGGCATGGAGCATTGTGATTAAAGGTGACAAGGAGCATTGTGATGACAACGGCATGGAGCATTGTGATGACACGGGCATGGAGCATTGTAATGATAGGCTATCTGGAACATTGTGATGAAAAAGGGACGGAGCATTTTGATGAGAGCGTCCAAGGAGTATTGTGCTGACAATGGCATGGAGCATTGTGATGAAAAGGGTACTGGAGCACTGTGAGGAAAGGAGTCATGGATCATTGTGATGACAGGGGTCATGGAGCTTTGTGATGACAAGGGTCATGGAGCATTGTGATGACACGGTCAAGGAACATTGCGATGACAAGAATTCTGGAGCATTGTGATGAAAGGGCATGGAGCATTGTGATTAATGGTGACAAGGAGCATTGTGATGATATGGGCAGAGAATTTTGTGATGACAGGGGTCATGGAGCTTTTTGGTAAGAGAGGCCTTGGAGATTTGTGACGGCAGGCGTCATGGGGCATTGTGATGACAGCGGTCTTGGAGCATTGGGTTGAAAGGGGTCATGGAGCACTGTGATTACAGGGGCCATGGAGCATTGTGAATACAAAGGCTATGGAGCAGTGAGATGATATGTTTCATGGAGCATTGTGATGAAAGTGATCATGGATCATTGTGATGACAAGTGTCCTGGACCACAGTGATGACACGGGTCAGGGAGCATTGTGATGGCAAGGGCCATGGCGAATTGTGATGACACGTGTCATGGGGCATTTTGATGACATTGGCATGGAACATTATGCTGACAATGTTCTGCAGCATTTTGATGACAAGGGCATGGAGCTTTGTGATGAGAGGGCCCATGGAACATTGTGATGACAAAGGCCATGGAGCATTGTGATGCCACGGTTATGGAACTTTGTGATGACAAGAATTCTGGAGCATCGTGAGGAAAAAGACATGGAGCATTGTGATTAAAGGGGACATGGAGCATTGTGATGACAAGGGCCACGGATCATTGTGATGCCACGGTCATGGAACATTGGGATGACAAGAATTCTGGAACATTGTGAGGAAACAGGCATGGAGCATTGTGATTAAAGGGGACATGGAGCATTGTGATGACATGGGCAGGGAACACTGTGATGACAGGCGTTATGGAGCAATGTGATGACAAGTGTCGTGGAGCATTGTGATGAGAGGGGCCTTGGAGAATTGTGATGACAGGGGTCATGGAGCATTGTGATGACATGGGCCATGGAGCATTGTGAAGACAATATTCATGGAGCATTGTGATGACACGGGCATGGAGCATTGTAATGATAGGCTATCTGGAGCATTGTGATAAAAAGGGGATGGAGCATTTTGATAAAATGGTCCAAGTAGCATTGTGCTGACAATGGCATGGAGCATTGTGATGAAAAGGGTACTGGAGCAATGTGAGGAAAGGAGTCATGGATCATTGTGGTGACAGGGGTCATGGAGCTTTGTGATGACAAGGATCATGGAGCTTTTTGGTAAGAGAGGCCTTGGAGATTTGTGATGGCAGGCGTCATGGGGCACTGTGATGAGAGCGGTCTTGGAGCATTGTGATGAAAGGGGTCATGGAGCACTGTGATTACAGGGGCCATGGAGCATTGTGAATACAAAGGCTATGGAGCATTGAGATGACATGGTTCATGGAGCATTGTGATGAAAGTGATCATGGATCATTGTGATGACAAGTGTCCTGGAACCTTGTGATGACACGGTTCAAGGAGCACTGTGATGACAAGGACCATGGCGAATTGTGATGACATATGTCCTGGGACATTGTGATGACAGTGGTCATCTACAATTGTGATGAAAGGTATCATGGAGCACTGTGATGACAGGGGCCATGGAACATTGTGATGACAAAGGCCATGGAGCATTTTGATGACAAGTGTCATGGGGCATTTTGATGACATTGGCATGGAGCATTATGATGAAAAGAGTTCTGGAGCGTTTTGATGACAAGGTCATGGAGATTTGTGAGGAGAAGGGCCATGGAACATTGTGATGACAAAGGCCATGGAGCAATTTGATGCCAGGTGTCATGGGGCATTTTGATGACATTGGCATTACCATTATGATGAAAAGTGTCCTGAGGCATTTTGATGACAAGGGCATGGAGCATTGTGATGAAAGGGTCCATGGAATATTTTGATGACAAAGGCCAGGGAGCATTGTGATGCCACGGTCATGGAACATTGTGATGACAAGAATTCTGGAGCATTGTGATGAAAAGGGCCATGGAGCATTGTGATGCCACGGTCATGGAACATTGGGATGACAAGAAATCTGGAGCATTGTGAGGAAACAGGCATGGAGCATTGTGATTAAAGGGGACATGGAGCATTGTGATGACATGAGCAGGGAACACTGTGATGACAGGTGTTATGGAGCAATGTGATGACAAGTGTCGTGGAGCATTGTGATGAGAGGGGCCTTGGAGAATTGTGATGACAGGGGTCATGGTGCATTGTGATGACATGGGACATGGAGAATTGTGAAGACAAGATTCATCAAGCATTGTGATGACACGGGCATGAAGCATGGTGATGACAACAGACCTGGAGCATTGTGATGACAAGGGCATGGAGCATTGTGATGAAAAGGGTACTGGAGCACTGTGAGGAAAGGAGTCATGGATCATTGTGATGACAGGGGTCATGGAGCTTTGTGATGACAAGGGTTATGGAGCATTGTGATGACACGGACAAGGAACATTGCGATGACAAGAATTCTGGAGCATTGTGATGAAAGGGCATGGAGCATTGTGATTAAAGGTGACAAGGAGCATTGTGATGATATGGGCAGAGAACTTTGTGATGACAGGGGTCATGGAGCTTTTTGGTAAGAGAGGCCTTGGAGATTTCTGATTGCAGGCGTCATGGGGCATTGTGATGACAGTGGTCTTGGAGCATTGTGATGAAAAGGGTCATGGAGCACTGTGATTACAGGGGCCATGGAGCATTGTGAATACAAAGGCTATGGAGCAGTGAGATGACAGGGTTCATGGAGCATTGTGATGAAAGGGATCATGGATCATTGTGATGACAAGTGTCCTGGAACATTGTGATGACATGGTTCATGGAGCACTGTGATGACAAGGACCATGGCGAATTGTGATGACATCTGTCCTGGGGCATTGTGATGACAGTGGTCATCTAGAATTGTGATGAAAGGTATCGTGGAGCACTGTGATGACAGGGGCCATGGAACATTGTGATGACAAAGGCCATGGAGCATTGTGATGACAAGTGTCATGGAGCATTGTAATGAAAGGTTTCATTTTGCACTGTGATGACAAGGGGGATGGAGTATTGTGATGAAACTGGTCCTGGAGCATTGTGATAACAAAAGCCATGGAGCTTTGTGATGACAGGCATCATGGAGCATTGTGAAGAAAGGGGCCATGGGGAATTGTAATGACAATAGAGAAATGTGATGAAAATGGTCAGCGAGCATAGTGATTAAAGTGGTCATTGAGAATTGTGATGAAAAGCGACAGAGAGCATTGTGATGACAAAGGTCATGGAGAACAGTGATGACCAGGGTCATGTAGCATTGTGATGTCACGGTCATGGAACATTGTGATGACAAGAATTCTGGAACATTGTGATGACAAGGGCCATGGAACAGTGTGAGGACAAGAATTCTGGAGCATTGTGAGGAAACAGGCATGGAGCATTGTGATTATAGGGGACATGGAGCATTGTGATGACATGGGCAGGGAACACTGTGATGACAGGTGTTATGGAGCAATGTGATGACAAATGTCGTGGATCATTGTGATGAGAGGGGCCTTGGAGAATTGTGATGACAGGGGTCATGGAGCATTGAGATGACATGGGCCATGGAGCATTGTGAAGACAAGATTCATGGAGCATTGTGATGACACGGGCATGAAGCATGGTGATGACAACAGACCTGGAGCATTGTGATGACAAGGGCATGGAGCATTGTGATTCCAGGAGACCTGGAGCATTGTGATGACATTGGCTGGGATCATTGTGATTCCAGGGATCATGGAGCATTGTGATGAAAAGTGTCATCCCATATTGTGCTGACACAGATCATGGAGCATTTTGATGAGAGTGGCCTTGGAGCACAGTGATGAGAGACGTCATGGGGCATTATGGTGACAGTGGTAAAGGAGCATTGTGATGAAAGTGTTCATGGAGCAACGCGATTATCGGGACAATGGAGCATTGTGAATAGAAAGGCCATGGAGCATTGAGATAACAGAGTTCATGGAGCAGTGTGATGAAAGTGGTCATGGATCACTGTGATGACAAGTGTCCTGGAACCTAGTGATGACACGGTTCATACAGCCTTGAGATGACAAGGGCCAAGGCGAATTGTGATGACACTTGTCATGGGGCATTGTGATGACATTGGTCATCTTGCATTTTGATGACAGTGGTCATGTAGAATTTTGATTAAAGGTATCATGGAGCACTGTGATGACAAAGGCCAAGGAACCTTTTGATGACAAGTGTCATTGAGCAATGGGATGACACGGGAATGGAGTATTATGATGACAAGTGTTCTGGAGCATTGTGATGACAAGGGCATGGAGCATTGTGATTAAAGGTGACAAGGAGCATTGTGATGACAACGGCATGGAGCATTGTGATGACACGGGCATGGAGCATTGTAATGATAGGCTATCTGGAACATTGTGATGAAAAAGGGACGGAGCATTTTGATGAGAGCGTCCAAGGAGCATTGTGCTGACAATGGCATGGAGCATTGTGATGAAAAGGGTACTGGAACCTTGTGATGGCACGGTTCATGGAGCATTGTGATGACAAGGACCAAGGCGAATTGTGATGACATCTGTCATGGGGCATTGTGATGACAGTGGTCATCTAGAATTGTGATGAAAGGTATCATGGAGCACTGTGATGTCAGGGGCCATGGAACATTGTGATGACAAAGGCCATTGAGCATTGTGATGACAAGTGTCATGGGGCATTTTGATGACATTGGCATGGAACATTATGCTGACGATGTTCTGCAGCATTTTGATGACAAGGGCATGGAGATTTGTGATGAGAGGGGCCATGGAACATTGTGATGACAAAGACCATGGAGCCTTGTGATGACAAGTGTCATGGGGAATTTTGATGACATTGGCATGGAGCATTATGATGACAAGAGTTCTGGAGCATTTTGATGACAAGGGCATGTAGCTTTGTGATGAGAGGGCCCATGGAACATTGTGATGACAAAGGCCATGGAGCATTGTGATGCCACGGTCATGGAACTTTGTGATGACAAGAATTCTGGAGCATCGTGAGGAAAAAGACATGGAGCATTGTGATTAAAGGGGACATGGAGCATTGTGATGACTAGGGCAATGGGGCATTGTGATGCCACGGTCATGGAACATTGGGATGACAAGAATTCTGGAACATTGTGAGGAAACAGGCATGGAGCATTGTGATTAAAGGGGACATGGAGCATTGTGATGACATGGGCAGGGAACACTGTGATGACAGGCGTTATGGAGCAATGTGATGACAAGTGTCGTGGAGCATTGTGATGAGAGGGGCCTTGGAGAATTGTGATGACAGGGGTCATGGAGCATTGTGATGACATGGGCCATGGAGCATTGTGAAGACAATATTCATGGAGCATTGTGATGACACAGGCATGGAGCATTGTAATGATAGGCTATCTGGAGCATTGTGATAAAAAGGGGATGGAGCATTTTGATAAAATGGTCCAAGTAGCATTGTGCTGACAATGGCATGGAGCATTGTGATGAAAAGGGTACTGGAGCACTGTGAGGAAAGGAGTCAAGGATCATTGTGGTGACAGGGGTCATGGAGATTTGTGATGACAAGGGTCATGGAGCATTGTGATGAAACGGTCAAGGAACATTGCGATGACAAGTATTCTGGAGCACTGTGATGAAAGGGCATGGAGCATTGTGATTAAAGGTGACAAGGCCATTGTGATGATATGGGCAGAGAACTTTGTGATGACAGGGGTCGTGGAGATTTTTGGTAAGAGAGGCCTTGGAGATTTGTGATGGCAGGCGTCATGGGGCATTGTGATGACAGCGATCTTGGAGCATTGTGATGAAAGGGGTCATGGAGCACTGTTATTAAAAGGGCCATGGAGCATTGTGAATACAAATGCTATGGAGCATTGAGATGACAGGGTTGATGGAGCATTGTGATGAAAGTGATCATGTATCATTGTGATGATAAGTGTCCTGGAACCTTGTGATGACACGGTTCAAGGAGCACTGTGATGACAAGGACCATGGTGAATTGTGATGACATATGTCCTGGGGCATTGTGATGACAGTGGTCATCTAGAATTGTGATGAAAGGTATCATGGAGCACTGTGATGACAGGGGCCATGGAACATTGTGATGACAAAGGCCATGGAGCATTGTGATGACAAGTGTCATGGGGCATTTGGTGACATTGGCATAGAGCATTATGATGACAAGAGATCTGGAGCATTTTGATGACAAGGGCATGGAGCATTATGATGACAAGAGATCTGGAGCATTTTGATGACAAGGGCATGGAGCTTTGTGATGAGAGGGGCCATGGAACATTGTGATGACAAAGGCCATGGAGCATTGTGATGACAAGTGTCATGGGGCATTTTGATGACATTGGCATGGCGCATTATGATGACAAGAGTTCTGGAGCATTTTGATGACAAGGGCATGGAGCATTGTGATGAAAGGGGCCATGGAGCATTGAGATGACAGGCGTCATGAAGCATGGTAATGACACTGGTCATGGAGCATTGTGATGAAAGAGATCATGGAGCAATATGATAACAGGGGCCTTGGATCATTGTGATGACAGGTGTATTGGAGCATTGTGATGAAAGTAGTCATGGATCATTGTGATGACATGTGTCCTGGAACCTAGTGATGACACGGTTCTTCGAGTATTGTGATGACAAGGGTCATAGCGAATTGTGACGACAGGTGTCATGGGGCATTGTGATGACATTGATCATCTAGGAATTGTGATGAAAGGTGTCATGGAGCACTGTGATGACTGGGGGCATGAAGCATTGTTATGAAAATTGTCCTGGATTATTGTGATGACAGCAGTCATGGAGAATTGTGATGACAGCTATTATGCAGCATTGTGTTGACAAGGGTATGGACTATTGTGATGACAATGGTCATGGAGCAATGTGATGAAAGTTTTCATGGAGCATCGTGATGAAAAGTGCCTGGGAGCATTGTGACGATAAAGGCCATGGAGTATTGTGATGACAAGTGTCATGGAGCATTGTAATGAAAGGTTTCATTGTGCACTGTGATGACAAGGGGGATGGAGTATTGTGATGAAACTGGTCCTGGAGCATTGTGATAACAAAAGCCATGGAGCTATGTGATGACAGGCATCATGGAGCATTGTGAAGAAAGGGGCCATGGGGAACTGTAATGACAATAGAGACATGTGATGAAAATGGTCAGCGAGCATAGTGATTAAAGTGGTCATTGAGAATTGTGAGGAAAAGCGACAGAGAGCATTGTGATGACAAAGGTCATGGAGAACATTGATGACCAGGGTATTGAAGCATTGTGATGACACGGTCATGGAACATTGTGATGACAAGAATTCTGGAGCATTGTGATGACAAGGGCCATGGAGCATAGTGACGCCACGGTCATGGAACATTGTGATGACAAGAATTCTGGAGAATTGTGAGGAAACAGGCATGGAGCATTGTGATTATAGCGGACATGGAGCATTGTGATGACATGGGCAGGGAACACTGTGATGACAGGTGTTATGGAGCAATGTGATGACAAGTGTCGTGGAGCATTGTGATGAGAGGGGCCTTGGAGAATTGTGATGACAGGGGTCATGGTGCATTGTGATGACATGGGACATGGAGCATTGTGAAGACAAGATTCATGGAGCATTGTGATGACACGGGCATGAAGCATCGTGATGACAACAGACCTGGAGCATTGTGATGACAAGGGCATGGAGCATTGTGATTAAGGTGACATGGAGCATTGTGATGACATTGGCAGGGATCATTGTGATTCCAGGGATCATGGAGCATTGTGATGACAAGTGTCATGCAATATTGTGCTGACACAGATCATGGAGCATTTTGATGAGAGTGGCCTTGGAGCACAGTGATGAGAGATGTCATGGGGCATTATGGTGACAGTGGTAAAGGAGCATTGTGATGAAAGTGTTCATGGAGCAACGCGATTATCGGGACAATGGAGCATTGTGAATACAAAGGCCATGGAGCATTGAGATAACAGAGTTCATGGAGCATTGTGATGAAAGTGGTCATGGATCACTGTGATGACAAGTGTCCTGGAACCTAGTGATGACACGGTTCACACAGCCTTGAGATGACAAGGGCCAAGGCGAATTGTGATGACACGTGTCATGGGGCATTGTGATGAAATTGGTCATCTTGCCTTGTGATGACCGTGGTCATGTAGAATTTTGATTAAAGGTATCATGGAGCACTGTGATGACAAAGGCCAAGGAACCTTTTGATGACAAGTGTCATTGAGCAATGGGATGACACGGGAATGGAGTATTATGATGACAAGTGTTCTGGAGCATTGTGATGACAAGGGCAGGGGGCATTGTGGTGACAGAGGCCATGGAGCATTGCGATGACAACGGCATGGAGCATTGTGATGACACGGGCATGGAGCATTGTAATGATAGGCTATCTGGAGCATTGTGATGAAAAGGGGATGGAGCATTTTGATGAGAGGGTCCAAGGAGCATTGTGCTGACAGTGGCATGGAGCATTGTGATGAAAAGGGTACTGGAGCACTGTGAGGAAAGGAGTCATGGATCATTGTGATGACAGGGGTCATGGAGCTTTGTGATGACAAGGGTTATGGAGCATTGTGATGACACGGTCAAGGAACATTGCGATGACAAGAATTCTGGAGCATTGTGATGAAAGGGCATGGAGCATTGTGATTAAAGGTGACAAGGAGCATTGTGATGATATGGGCAGAGAACTTTGTGATGACAGGGGTCATGGAGCTTTTTGGTAAGAGAGGCCTTGGAGATTTCTGATTGCAGGCGTCATGGGGCATTGTGATGACAGTGGTCTTGGAGCATTGTGATGAAAAGGGTCATGGAGCACTGTGATTACAGGGGCCATGGAGCATTGTGAATACAAAGGCTATGGAGCAGTGAGATGACAGGGTTCATGGAGCATTGTGATGAAAGGGATCATGGATCATTGTGATGACAAGTGTCCTGGAACATTGTGATGACACGGTTCAGGGAGCACTGTGATGACAAGGACCATGGCGAATTGTGATGACATCTGTCCTGGGGCATTGTGATGACAGTGGTCATCTAGAATTGTGATGAAAGGTATCGTGGAGCACTGTGATGACAGGGGCCATGGAACATTGTGATGACAAAGGCCATGGAGCATTGTGATGACAAGTGTCATGGAGCATTGTAATGAAAGGTTTCATTTTGCACTGTGATGACAAGGGGGATGGAGTATTGTGATGAAACTGGTCCTGGAGCATTGTGATAACAAAAGCCATGGAGCTTTGTGATGACAGGCATCATGGAGCATTGTGAAGAAAGGGGCCATGGGGAATTGTAATGACAATAGAGAAATGTGATGAAAATGGTCAGCGAGCATAGTGATTAAAGTGGTCATTGAGAATTGTGATGAAAAGCGACAGAGAGCATTGTGATGACAAAGGTCATGGAGAACAGTGATGACCAGGGTCATGTAGCATTGTGATGTCACGGTCATGGAACATTGTGATGACAAGAATTCTGGAACGTTGTGATGACAAGGGCCATGGAAGAGTGTGAGGACAAGAATTCTGGAGCATTGTGAGGAAACAGGCATGGAGCATTGTGATTATAGGGGACATGGAGCATTGTGATGACATGGGCAGGGAACACTGTGATGACAGGTGTTATGGAGCAATGTGATGACAAATGTCGTGGATCATTGTGATGAGAGGGGCCTTGGAGAATTGTGATAACAGGGGTCATGGAGCATTGGGATGACATGGGCCATGGAGCATTGTGAAGAGAAGATTCATGGAGCATTGTGATGACACGGGCATGAAGCATGGTGATGACAACAGACCTGGAGCATTGTGATGACAAGGGCATGGAGCATTGTGATTCCAGGAGACCTGGAGCATTGTGATGACATTGGCAGGGATCATTGTGATTCCAGGGATCATGGAGCATTGTGATGAAAAGTGTCATCCCATATTGTGCTGACACAGATCATGGAGCATTTTGATGAGAGTGGCCTTGGAGCACAGTGATGAGAGATGTCATGGGGCATTATGGTGACAGTGGTAAAGGAGCATTGTGATGAAAGTGTTCATGGAGCAACGCGATTATCGGGACAATGGAGCATTGTGAATACAAAGGCCATGGAGCATTGAGATAACAGAGTTCATGGAGCATTGTGATGAAAGTGGTCATGGATCACTGTGATGACAAGTGTCCTGGAACCTAGTGATGACACGGTTCATACAGCCTTGAGATGACAAGGGCCAAGGCGAATTGTGATGACACTTGTCATGGGGCATTGTGATGACATTGGTCATCTTGCATTTTGATGACAGTGGTCATGTAGAATTTTGATTAAAGGTATCATGGAGCACTGTGATGACAAAGGCCAAGGAACATTTTGATGACAAGTGTCATTGAGCAATGGGATGACACGGGAATGGAGTATTATGATGACAAGTGTTCTGGAGCATTGTGATGACAAGGGCAGGGGGCATTGTGGTGACAGAGGCCATGGAGCATTGCGATGACAACGGCATGGAGCATTGTGATGACACGGGCATGGAGCATTGTAATGATAGGCTATCTGGAGCATTGTGATGAAAAGGGGATGGAGCATTTTGATGAGAGGGTCCAAGGAGCATTGTGCTGACAATGGCATGGAGCATTGTGATGAAAAGGGTACTGGAGCACTGTGAGGAAAGGAGTCATGGATCATTGTCATGACAGGGGTCATGGAGCTTTGTGATGACAAGGGTTATGGAGCATTGTGATGACACAGTCAAGGAACATTGCGATGACAAGAATTCTGGAGCATTGTGATGAAAGGGCATGGAGAATTGTGATTAAAGGTGACAAGGCCATTGTGATGATATGGGCAGAGAACTTTGTGATGACAGGGGTCATGGAGCTTTTTGGTAAGAGAGGCCTTGGAGATTTCTGATTGCAGGCGTCATGGGGCATTGTGATGACAGTGGTCTTGGAGCATTGTGATGAAAAGGGTCATGGAGCACTGTGATTACAGGGGCCATGGAGCATTGTGAATACAAAGGCTATGGAGCAGTGAGATGACAGGGTTCATGGAGCATTGTGATGAAAGGGATCATGGATCATTGTGATGACAAGTGTCCTGGAACATTGTGATGACACGGTTCATGGAGCACTGTGATGACAAGGACCATGGCGAATTGTGATGACATCTGTCCTGGGGCATTGTGATGACAGTGGTCATCTAGAATTGTGATGAAAGGTATCGTGGAGCACTGTGATGACAGGGGCCATGGAACATTGTGATGACAAAGGCCATGGAGCATTGTGATGACAAGTGTCATGGAGCATTGTAATGAAAGGTTTCATTTTGCACTGTGATGACAAGGGGGATGGAGTATTGTGATGAAACTGGTCCTGGAGCATTGTGATAACAAAAGCCATGGAGCTTTGTGATGACAGGCATCATGGAGCATTGTGAAGAAAGGGGCCATGGGGAATTGTAATGACAATAGAGAAATGTGATGAAAATGGTCAGCGAGCATAGTGATTAAAGTGGTCATTGAGAATTGTGATGAAAAGCGACAGAGAGCATTGTGATGACAAAGGTCATGGAGAACAGTGATGACCAGGGTCATGTAGCATTGTGATGTCACGGTCATGGAACATTGTGATGACAAGAATTCTGGAACATTGTGATGACAAGGGCCATGGAACAGTGTGAGGACAAGAATTCTGGAGCATTGTGAGGAAACAGGCATGGAGCACTGTGATTATAGGGGACATGGAGCATTGTGATGACATGGGCAGGGAACACTGTGATGACAGGTGTTATGGAGCAATGTGATGACAAATGTCGTGGATCATTGTGATGAGAGGGGCCTTGGAGAATTGTGATGACAGGGGTCATGGAGCATTGGGATGACATGGGCCATGGAGCATTGTGAAGAGAAGATTCATGGAGCATTGTGATGACACGGGCATGAAGCATGGTGATGACAACAGACCTGGAGCATTGTGATGACAAGGGCATGGAGCATTGTGATTCCAGGAGACCTGGAGCATTGTGATGACATTGGCAGGGATCATTGTGATTCCAGGGATCATGGAGCATTGTGATGAAAAGTGTCATCCCATATTGTGCTGACACAGATCATGGAGCATTTTGATGAGAGTGGCCTTGGAGCACAGTGATGAGAGATGTCATGGGGTATTATGGTGACAGTGGTAAAGGAGCATTGTGATGAAAGTGTTCATGGAGCAACGCGATTATCGGGACAATGGAGCATTGTGAATACAAAGGCCATGGAGCATTGAGATAACAGAGTTCATGGAGCATTGTGATGAAAGTGGTCATGGATCACTGTGATGACAAGTGTCCTGGAACCTAGTGATGACACGGTTCATACAGCCTTGAGATGACAAGGGCCAAGGCGAATTGTGATGACACGTGTCATGGGGCATTGTGATGAAATTGGTCATCTTGCATTGTGATGACAGTGGTCATGTAGAATTTTGATTAAAGGTATCATGGAGCACTGTGATGACAAAGGCCAAGGAACATTTTGATGACAAGTGTCATTGAGCAATGGGATGACACGGGAATGGAGTATTATGATGACAAGTGTTCTGGAGCATTGTGATGACAAGGGCAGGGGGCATTGTGGTGACAGAGGCCATGGAGCATTGCGATGACAATGGCATGGAGCATTGTGATGACACGGGCATGGAGCATTGTAATGATAGGCTATCTGGAGCATTGTGATGAAAAGGGGATGGAGCATTTTGATGAGAGGGTCCAATGAGCATTGTGCTGACAATGGCATGGAGCATTGTGATGAAAAGGGTACTGGAGCACTGTGAGGAAAGGAGTCATGGATCATTGTGATGACAGGGGTCATGGAGCTTTGTGATGAGAAGGGTTATGGAGCATTGTGATGACACGGTCAAGGAACATTGCGATGACAAGAATTCTGGAGCATTGTGATGAAAGGGCATGGAGCATTGTGATTAAAGGTGACAAGGCCATTGTGATGATATGGGCAGAGAACTTTGTGATGACAGGGGTCATGGAGCTTTTTGGTAAGAGAGGCCTTGGAGATTTCTGATTGCAGGCGTCATGGGGCATTGTGATGACAGTGGTCTTGGAGCATTGTGATGAAAAGGGTCATGGAGCACTGTGATTACAGGGGCCATGGAGCATTGTGAATACAAAGGCTATGGAGCAGTGAGATGACAGGGTTCATGGAGCATTGTGATGAAAGGGATCATGGATCATTGTGATGACAAGTGTCCTGGAACATTGTGATGACACGGTTCATGGAGCACTGTGATGACAAGGACCATGGCGAATTGTGATGACATCTGTCCTGGGGCATTGTGATGACAGTGGTCATCTAGAATTGTGATGAAAGGTATCGTGGAGCACTGTGATGACAGGGGCCATGGAACATTGTGATGACAAAGGCCATGGAGCATTGTGATGACAAGTGTCATGGAGCATTGTAATGAAAGGTTTCATTTTGCACTGTGATGACAAGGGGGATGGAGTATTGTGATGAAACTGGTCCTGGAGCATTGTGATAACAAAAGCCATGGAGCTTTGTGATGACAGGCATCATGGAGCATTGTGAAGAAAGGGGCCATGGGGAATTGTAATGACAATAGAGAAATGTGATGAAAATGGTCAGCGAGCATAGTGATTAAAGTGGTCATTGAGAATTGTGATGAAAAGCGACAGAGAGCATTGTGATGACAAAGGTCATGGAGAACAGTGATGACCAGGGTCATGTAGCATTGTGATGTCACGGTCATGGAACATTGTGATGACAAGAATTCTGGAACGTTGTGATGACAAGGGCCATGGAACAGTGTGAGGACAAGAATTCTGGAGCATTGTGAGGAAACAGGCATGGAGCATTGTGATTATAGGGGACATGGAGCATTGTGATGACATGGGCAGGGAACACTGTGATGACAGGTGTTATGGAGCAATGTGATGACAAATGTCGTGGATCATTGTGATGAGAGGGGCCTTGGAGAATTGTGATGACAGGGGTCATGGAGCATTGGGATGACATGGGCCATGGAGCATTGTGAAGAGAAGATTCATGGAGCATTGTGATGACACGGGCATGAAGCATGGTGATGACAACAGACCTGGAGCATTGTGATGACAAGGGCATGGAGCATTGTGATTCCAGGAGACCTGGAGCGTTGTGATGACATTGGCAGGGATCATTGTGATTCCAGGGATCATGGAGCATTGTGATGAAAAGTGTCATCCCATATTGTGCTGACACAGATCATGGAGCATTTTGATGAGAGTGGCCTTGGAGCACAGTGATGAGAGACGTCATGGGGCATTATGGTGACAGTGGTAAAGGAGCATTGTGATGAAAGTGTTCATGGAGCAACGCGATTATCGGGACAATGGAGCATTGTGAATAGAAAGGCCATGGAGCATTGAGATAACAGAGTTCATGGAGCAGTGTGATGAAAGTGGTCATGGATCACTGTGATGACAAGTGTCCTGGAACCTAGTGATGACACGGTTCATACAGCCTTGAGATGACAAGGGCCAAGGCGAATTGTGATGACACTTGTCATGGGGCATTGTGATGACATTGGTCATCTTGCATTTTGATGACAGTGGTCATGTAGAATTTTCATTAAAAGTATCATGGAGCACTGTGATGACAAAGGCCAAGGAACCTTTTGATGACAAGTGTCATTGAAGCAATGGGATGACACGGGAATGGAGTATTATGATGACAAGTGTTCTGGAGCATTGTGATGACAAGGGCATGGAGCATTGTGATTAAAGGTGACAAGGAGCATTGTGATGACAACGGCATGGAGCATTGTGATGACACGGGCATGGAGCATTGTAATGATAGGCTATCTGGAACATTGTGATGAAAAAGGGACGGAGCATTTTGATGAGAGCGTCCAAGGAGCATTGTGCTGACAATGGCATGGAGCATTGTGATGAAAAGGGTACTGGAGCACTGTGAGGAAAGGAGTCATGGATCATTGTGATGACAGGGGTCATGGAGCTTTGTGATGACAAGGGTCATGGAGCATTGTGATGACACGGTCAAGGAACATTGCGATGACAAGAATTCTGGAGCATTGTGATGAAAGGGCATGGAGCATTGTGATTAAAGGTGACAAGGAGCATTGTGATGATATGGGCAGAGAATTTTGTGATGACAGGGGTCATGGAGCTTTTTGGTAAGAGAGGCCTTGGAGATTTGTGACGGCAGGCGTCATGGGGCATTGTGATGACAGCGGTCTTGGAGCATTGGGTTGAAAGGGGTCATGGAGCACTGTGATGACAGGGGCCATGGAGCATTGTGAATACAAAGGCTATGGAGCAGTGAGATGATATGTTTCATGGAGCATTGTGATGAAAGGGATCATGGATCATTGTGATGACAAGTGTCCTGGAACCTTGTGATGACATGGTTCATGGAGCATTGTGATGACAGTGGTCATCTAGAATTGTGATGAAAGGTATCATGGAGCACTGTGATGTCAGGGGCCATGGAACATTGTGATGACAAAGGCTATGGAGCATTGTGATGACAAGTGTCATGGGGCATTTTGATGACATTGGCATGGAACATTATGCTGACAGTGTTCTGCAGCATTTTGATGACAAGGGCATGGAGATTTGTGATGAGAGGGGCCATGGAACATTGTGATGACAAAGGCCATGGAGCCTTGTGATGACAAGTGTCATGGGGCATTTTGATGATATTGGCATGGAGCATTATGATGAAAAGAGTTCTGGAGCGTTTTGATGACAAGGGCATGGAGATTTGTGATGAGAAGGGCCATGGAACATTGTGATGACAAAGGCCATGGAGTATTGTGATGCCAAGTGTCATGGGGCATTTTGATGACATTGGCATTACCATTATGATGAAAAGTGTCCTGGAGCATTTTGATGACAAGGGCATGGAGCATTGTGATGACAGGGTCCATGGAACATTTTGATGACAAAGGCCATGGAGCATTGTGATGCCATGGTCATGGAACATTGTGATAACAAGAATCCTGGAGCATCGTGAGGAAAAAGGCATGGAGTATTGTGATTATAGGGGACATGGAGCATTGTGATGAAAGTGGTCATGGATCACTGTGATGACAAGTGTCCTGGAACCTAGTGATGACACGGTTCATACAGCCTTGAGATGACAAGGGCCAAGGCGTATTGTGATGACACGTGTCATGGGGCATTGTGATGACATTGGTCATCTTGCATTGTGATGACAGTGGTAATGTAGAATTTTGATTAAAGGTAACATGGAGCACTGTGATGACAAAGGGCAAGGAACATTTTGATGACAAGTGTCATTGACCAATGGAATGACACGGGAATGGAGTATTATGATGACAAGGGTTCTGGAGCATTGTGATGACAACGGCATGGAGCATTGTGATGACACCGGCATGGAGCATTGTAATGATAAGCTATCTGGAGCATTGTGATGAAAAGGGGATGGAGCATTTTGATGACAGGGTCCAAGGAGCATTGTGCTGACAATGGCATGGAGCATTGTGATGAAAAGGGTACTGGAGCACTGTGAGGAAAGGAGTCATGGATCATTGTGATGACAGGGGTCATGGAGCTTTGTGATGACAAGGGTCATGGAGCATTGTGATGACAGGGTCAAGGAACATTGCGATGACAAGTATTCTGGAGCACTGTGATGAAAGGGCATGGAGCACTGTGATTAAAGGTGACAAGGCCATTGTGATGATATGGGCAGAGAACTTTGTGATGACAGGGGTCATGGAGATTTTTGGTAAGAGAGGCCTTGGAGATTTGTGATGGCAGGCGTCATGGGGCATTGTGATGACATGGGCCATGGAGCATTGTGAAGACAAGATTCATGGAGCATTGTGATGACACGGGCATGAAGCATGGTGATGACAACAGACCTGGAGCATTGTGATGACAAGGGCATGGAGCACTGTGATTCCAGGAGACCTGGAGCATTGTGATGACATTGGCAGGGATCATTGTGATTCCAGGGATCATGGAGCATTGTGATGAAAAGTGTCATCCCATATTGTGCTGACACAGATCATGGAGCATTTTGATGAGAGTGGCCTTGGAGCACAGTGATGAGAGACGTCATGGGGCATTATGGTGACAGTGGTAAAGGAGCATTGTGATGAAAGTGTTCATGGAGCAACGCGATTATCGGGACAATGGAGCATTGTGAATAGAAAGGCCATGGAGCATTGAGATAAGAGAGTTCATGGAGCAGTGTGATGAAAGTGGTCATGGATCACTGTGATGACAAGTGTCCTGGAACCTAGTGATGACACGGTTCATACAGCCTTGAGATGACAAGGGCCAAGGCGAATTGTGATGACACTTGTCATGGGGCACTGTGATGACATTGGTCATCTTGCATTTTGATGACAGTGGTCATGTAGAATTTTGATTAAAGGTATCATGGAGCACTGTGATGACAAAGGCCAAGGAACCTTTTGATGACAAGTGTCATTGAGCAATGGGATGACACGGGAATGGAGTATTATGATGACAAGTGTTCTGGAGCATTGTGATGACAAGGGCATGGAGCATTGTGATTAAAGGTGACAAGGAGCATTGTGATGACAACGGCATGGAGCATTGTGATGACACGGGCATGGAGCTTTGTAATGATAGGCTATCTGGAACATTGTGATGAAAAAGGGACGGAGAATTTTGATGAGAGCGTCCAAGGAGCATTGTGCTGACAATGGCATGGAGCATTGTGATGAAAAGGGTACTGGAGCACTGTGAGGAAAGGAGTCATGGATCATTGTGATGACAGGGGTCATGGAGCTTTGTGATGACAAGGGTCATGGAGCATTGTGATGACACGGTCAAGGAACATTGCGATGACAAGAATTCTGGAGCATTGTGATGAAAGGGCATGGAGCATTGTGATTAAAGGTGACAAGGAGCATTGTGATGATATGGGCAGAGAATTTTGTGATGACAGGGGTCATGGAGCTTTTTGGTAAGAGAGGCCTTGGAGATTTGTGACGGCAGGCGTCATGGGGCATTGTGATGACAGCGGTCTTGGAGCATTGGGTTGAAAGGGGTCATGGAGCACTGTGATGACAGGGGCCATGGAGCATTGTGAATACAAAGGCTATGGAGCAGTGAGATGATATGTTTCATGGAGCATTGTGATGAAAGTGATCATGGATCATTGTGATGACAAGTGTCCTGGAACCTTGTGATGACACGGTTCATGGAGCATTGTGATGACAAGGACCAAGGCGAATTGTGATGACATCTGTCATGGGGCATTGTGATGACAGTGGTCATCTAGAATTGTGATGAAAGGTATCATGGAGCACTGTGATGACAGGGGCCATGGAACATTGTGATGACAAGTGTCATGGGGCATTTTGATGACATTGGCTTGGAGCATTATGATGACAAGTGATCTGGAGCATTTTGATGACAAGGGCATGGAGCATTATGATGACAAGAGATCTGGAGCATTTTGATGACAAGGGCATGGAGCTTTGTGATGAGAGGGGCCATGGAACATTGTGATGACAAAGGCCATGGAGCATTGTGATGACAAGTGTCATGGGGCATTTTGATGACATTGGCATGGCGCATTATGATGACAAGAGTTCTGGAGCATTTTGATGACAAGGGCATGGAGCATTGTGATGAAAGGGCCATGGAGCATTGAGATGACAGGCGTCATGAAGCATGGTAATGACACTGGTCATGGAGCATTGTGATGAAAGAGATCATGGAGCAATATGATAACAGGGGCCTTGGATCATTGTGATGACAGGTGTATTGGAGCATTGTGATGAAAGTAGTCATGGATCATTGTGATGACATATGTCCTGGAACCTAGTGATGACACGGTTCATCGAGTATTGTGATGACAAGGGTCATAGCGAATTGTGACGACAGGTGTCATGGGGCATTGTGATGACATTGATCATCTAGGAATTGTGATGAAAGGTGTCATGGAGCACTGTGATGACTGGGGGCATGAAGCATTGTTATGAAAATTGTCCTGGATTATTGTGATGACAGCAGTCATGGAGAATTGTGATGACAGCTATTATGCAGCATTGTGTTGACAAGGGTATGGACTATTGTGATGACAATGGTCATGGAGCAATGTGATGAAAGTTTTCATGGAGCATCGTGATGAAAAGTGCCTGGGAGCATTGTGACGATAAAGGCCATGGAGTATTGTGATGACAAGTGTCATGGAGCATTGTAATGAAAGGTTTCATTGTGCACTGTGATGACAAGGGGGATGGAGTATTGTGATGAAACTGGTCCTGGAGCATTGTGATAACAAAAGCCATGGAGCTATGTGATGACAGGCATCATGGAGCATTGTGAAGAAAGGGGCCATGGGGAACTGTAATGACAATAGAGACATGTGATGAAAATGGTCAGCGAGCATAGTGATTAAAGTGGTCATTGAGAATTGTGAGGATAAGCGACAGAGAGCATTGTGATGATAAAGGTCATGGAGAACATTGATGACCAGGGTATTGAAGCATTGTGATGACACGGTCATGGAACATTGTGATGACAAGAATTCTGGAGCATTGTGATGACAAGGGCCATGGAGCATAGTGATGCCACGGTCATGGAACATTGTGATGACAAGAATTCTGGAGAATTGTGAGGAAACAGGCATGGAGCATTGTGATTATAGCGGACATGGAGCATTGTGATGACATGGGCAGGGAACACTGTGATGACAGGTGTTATGGAGCAATGTGATGACAAGTGTCGTGGAGCATTGTGATGAGAGGGGCCTTGGAGAATTGTGATGACAGGGGTCATGGTGCATTGTGATGACATGGGACATGGAGCATTGTGAAGACAAGATTCATGCAGCATTGTGATGACACGGGCATGAAGCATGGTGATGACAACAGACCTGGAGCATTGTGATGACAAGGGCATGGAGCATTGTGATTCCAGGAGACCTGGAGCATTGTGATGACATTGGCAGGGATCATTGTGATTCCAGGGATCATGGAGCATTGTGATGAAAAGTGTCATCCCATATTGTGCTGACACAGATCATGGAGCATTTTGATGAGAGTGGCCTTGGAGCACAGTGATGAGAGACGTCATGGGGCATTATGGTGACAGTGGTAAAGGAGCATTGTGATGAAAGTGTTCATGGAGCAACGCGATTATCGGGACAATGGAGCATTGTGAATAGAAAGGCCATGGAGCATTGAGATAAGAGAGTTCATGGAGCAGTGTGATGAAAGTGGTCATGGATCACTGTGATGACAAGTGTCCTGGAACCTAGTGATGACACGGTTCATACAGCCTTGAGATGACAAGGGCCAAGGCGAATTGTGATGACACTTGTCATGGGGCACTGTGATGACATTGGTCATCTTGCATTTTGATGACAGTGATCATGTAGAATTTTGATTAAAGGTATCATGGAGCACTGTGATGACAAAGGCCAAGGAACCTTTTGATGACAAGTGTCATTGAGCAATGGGATGACACGGGAATGGAGTATTATGATGACAAGTGTTCTGGAGCATTGTGATGACAAGGGCATGGAGCATTGTGATTAAAGGTGACAAGGAGCATTGTGATGACAACGGCATGGAGCATTGTGATGACACGGGCATGGAGCATTGTAATGATAGGCTATCTGGAACATTGTGATGAAAAAGGGACGGAGCATTTTGATGAGAGCGTCCAAGGAGCATTGTGCTGACAATGGCATGGAGCATTGTGATGAAAAGGGTACTGGAGCACTGTGAGGAAAGGAGTCATGGATCATTGTGATGACAGGGGTCATGGAGCTTTGTGATGACAAGGGTCATGGAGCATTGTGATGACACGGTCAAGGAACATTGCGATGACAAGAATTCTGGAGCATTGTGATGAAAGGGCATGGAGCATTGTGATTAAAGGTGACAAGGAGCATTGTGATGATATGGGCAGAGAATTTTGTGATGACAGGGGTCATGGAGCTTTTTGGTAAGAGAGGCCTTGGAGATTTGTGACGGCAGGCGTCATGGGGCATTGTGATGACAGCGGTCTTGGAGCATTGGGTTGAAAGGGGTCATGGAGCACTGTGATGACAGGGGCCATGGAGCATTGTGAATACAAAGGCTATGGAGCAGTGAGATGATATGTTTCATGGAGCATTGTGATGAAAGGGATCATGGATCATTGTGATGACAAGTGTCCTGGAACCTTGTGATGACATGGTTCATGGAGCATTGTGATGACAGTGGTCATCTAGAATTGTGATGAAAGGTATCATGGAGCACTGTGATGTCAGGGGCCATGGAACATTGTGATGACAAAGGCTATGGAGCATTGTGATGACAAGTGTCATGGGGCATTTTGATGACATTGGCATGGAACATTATGCTGACAGTGTTCTGCAGCATTTTGATGACAAGGGCATGGAGATTTGTGATGAGAGGGGCCATGGAACATTGTGATGACAAAGGCCATGGAGCCTTGTGATGACAAGTGTCATGGGGCATTTTGATGATATTGGCATGGAGCATTATGATGAAAAGAGTTCTGGAGCGTTTTGATGACAAGGGCATGGAGATTTGTGATGAGAAGGGCCATGGAACATTGTGATGACAAAGGCCATGGAGTATTGTGATGCCAAGTGTCATGGGGCATTTTGATGACATTGGCATTACCATTATGATGAAAAGTGTCCTGGAGCATTTTGATGACAAGGGCATGGAGCATTGTGATGACAGGGTCCATGGAACATTTTGATGACAAAGGCCATGGAGCATTGTGATGCCATGGTCATGGAACATTGTGATAACAAGAATCCTGGAGCATCGTGAGGAAAAAGGCATGGAGTATTGTGATTATAGGGGACATGGAGCATTGTGATGAAAGTGGTCATGGATCACTGTGATGACAAGTGTCCTGGAACCTAGTGATGACACGGTTCATACAGCCTTGAGATGACAAGGGCCAAGGCGTATTGTGATGACACGTGTCATGGGGCATTGTGATGACATTGGTCATCTTGCATTGTGATGACAGTGGTAATGTAGAATTTTGATTAAAGGTAACATGGAGCACTGTGATGACAAAGGGCAAGGAACATTTTGATGACAAGTGTCATTGACCAATGGAATGACACGGGAATGGAGTATTATGATGACAAGGGTTCTGGAGCATTGTGATGACAACGGCATGGAGCATTGTGATGACACCGGCATGGAGCATTGTAATGATAAGCTATCTGGAGCATTGTGATGAAAAGGGGATGGAGCATTTTGATGACAGGGTCCAAGGAGCATTGTGCTGACAATGGCATGGAGCATTGTGATGAAAAGGGTACTGGAGCACTGTGAGGAAAGGAGTCATGGATCATTGTGATGACAGGGGTCATGGAGCTTTGTGATGACAAGGGTCATGGAGCATTGTGATGACAGGGTCAAGGAACATTGCGATGACAAGTATTCTGGAGCACTGTGATGAAAGGGCATGGAGCACTGTGATTAAAGGTGACAAGGCCATTGTGATGATATGGGCAGAGAACTTTGTGATGACAGGGGTCATGGAGATTTTTGGTAAGAGAGGCCTTGGAGATTTGTGATGGCAGGCGTCATGGGGCATTGTGATGACATGGGCCATGGAGCATTGTGAAGACAAGATTCATGGAGCATTGTGATGACACGGGCATGAAGCATGGTGATGACAACAGACCTGGAGCATTGTGATGACAAGGGCATGGAGCACTGTGATTCCAGGAGACCTGGAGCATTGTGATGACATTGGCAGGGATCATTGTGATTCCAGGGATCATGGAGCATTGTGATGAAAAGTGTCATCCCATATTGTGCTGACACAGATCATGGAGCATTTTGATGAGAGTGGCCTTGGAGCACAGTGATGAGAGACGTCATGGGGCATTATGGTGACAGTGGTAAAGGAGCATTGTGATGAAAGTGTTCATGGAGCAACGCGATTATCGGGACAATGGAGCATTGTGAATAGAAAGGCCATGGAGCATTGAGATAAGAGAGTTCATGGAGCAGTGTGATGAAAGTGGTCATGGATCACTGTGATGACAAGTGTCCTGGAACCTAGTGATGACACGGTTCATACAGCCTTGAGATGACAAGGGCCAAGGCGAATTGTGATGACACTTGTCATGGGGCACTGTGATGACATTGGTCATCTTGCATTTTGATGACAGTGGTCATGTAGAATTTTGATTAAAGGTATCATGGAGCACTGTGATGACAAAGGCCAAGGAACCTTTTGATGACAAGTGTCATTGAGCAATGGGATGACACGGGAATGGAGTATTATGATGACAAGTGTTCTGGAGCATTGTGATGACAAGGGCATGGAGCATTGTGATTAAAGGTGACAAGGAGCATTGTGATGACAACGGCATGGAGCATTGTGATGACACGGGCATGGAGCTTTGTAATGATAGGCTATCTGGAACATTGTGATGAAAAAGGGACGGAGAATTTTGATGAGAGCGTCCAAGGAGCATTGTGCTGACAATGGCATGGAGCATTGTGATGAAAAGGGTACTGGAGCACTGTGAGGAAAGGAGTCATGGATCATTGTGATGACAGGGGTCATGGAGCTTTGTGATGACAAGGGTCATGGAGCATTGTGATGACACGGTCAAGGAACATTGCGATGACAAGAATTCTGGAGCATTGTGATGAAAGGGCATGGAGCATTGTGATTAAAGGTGACAAGGAGCATTGTGATGATATGGGCAGAGAATTTTGTGATGACAGGGGTCATGGAGCTTTTTGGTAAGAGAGGCCTTGGAGATTTGTGACGGCAGGCGTCATGGGGCATTGTGATGACAGCGGTCTTGGAGCATTGGGTTGAAAGGGGTCATGGAGCACTGTGATGACAGGGGCCATGGAGCATTGTGAATACAAAGGCTATGGAGCAGTGAGATGATATGTTTCATGGAGCATTGTGATGAAAGTGATCATGGATCATTGTGATGACAAGTGTCCTGGAACCTTGTGATGACACGGTTCATGGAGCATTGTGATGACAAGGACCAAGGCGAATTGTGATGACATCTGTCATGGGGCATTGTGATGACAGTGGTCATCTAGAATTGTGATGAAAGGTATCATGGAGCACTGTGATGACAGGGGCCATGGAACATTGTGATGACAAGTGTCATGGGGCATTTTGATGACATTGGCTTGGAGCATTATGATGACAAGTGATCTGGAGCATTTTGATGACAAGGGCATGGAGCATTATGATGACAAGAGATCTGGAGCATTTTGATGACAAGGGCATGGAGCTTTGTGATGAGAGGGGCCATGGAACATTGTGATGACAAAGGCCATGGAGCATTGTGATGACAAGTGTCATGGGGCATTTTGATGACATTGGCATGGCGCATTATGATGACAAGAGTTCTGGAGCATTTTGATGACAAGGGCATGGAGCATTGTGATGAAAGGGCCATGGAGCATTGAGATGACAGGCGTCATGAAGCATGGTAATGACACTGGTCATGGAGCATTGTGATGAAAGAGATCATGGAGCAATATGATAACAGGGGCCTTGGATCATTGTGATGACAGGTGTATTGGAGCATTGTGATGAAAGTAGTCATGGATCATTGTGATGACATATGTCCTGGAACCTAGTGATGACACGGTTCATCGAGTATTGTGATGACAAGGGTCATAGCGAATTGTGACGACAGGTGTCATGGGGCATTGTGATGACATTGATCATCTAGGAATTGTGATGAAAGGTGTCATGGAGCACTGTGATGACTGGGGGCATGAAGCATTGTTATGAAAATTGTCCTGGATTATTGTGATGACAGCAGTCATGGAGAATTGTGATGACAGCTATTATGCAGCATTGTGTTGACAAGGGTATGGACTATTGTGATGACAATGGTCATGGAGCAATGTGATGAAAGTTTTCATGGAGCATCGTGATGAAAAGTGCCTGGGAGCATTGTGACGATAAAGGCCATGGAGTATTGTGATGACAAGTGTCATGGAGCATTGTAATGAAAGGTTTCATTGTGCACTGTGATGACAAGGGGGATGGAGTATTGTGATGAAACTGGTCCTGGAGCATTGTGATAACAAAAGCCATGGAGCTATGTGATGACAGGCATCATGGAGCATTGTGAAGAAAGGGGCCATGGGGAACTGTAATGACAATAGAGACATGTGATGAAAATGGTCAGCGAGCATAGTGATTAAAGTGGTCATTGAGAATTGTGAGGATAAGCGACAGAGAGCATTGTGATGATAAAGGTCATGGAGAACATTGATGACCAGGGTATTGAAGCATTGTGATGACACGGTCATGGAACATTGTGATGACAAGAATTCTGGAGCATTGTGATGACAAGGGCCATGGAGCATAGTGATGCCACGGTCATGGAACATTGTGATGACAAGAATTCTGGAGAATTGTGAGGAAACAGGCATGGAGCATTGTGATTATAGCGGACATGGAGCATTGTGATGACATGGGCAGGGAACACTGTGATGACAGGTGTTATGGAGCAATGTGATGACAAGTGTCGTGGAGCATTGTGATGAGAGGGGCCTTGGAGAATTGTGATGACAGGGGTCATGGTGCATTGTGATGACATGGGACATGGAGCATTGTGAAGACAAGATTCATGCAGCATTGTGATGACACGGGCATGAAGCATGGTGATGACAACAGACCTGGAGCATTGTGATGACAAGGGCATGGAGCATTGTGATTCCAGGAGACCTGGAGCATTGTGATGACATTGGCAGGGATCATTGTGATTCCAGGGATCATGGAGCATTGTGATGAAAAGTGTCATCCCATATTGTGCTGACACAGATCATGGAGCATTTTGATGAGAGTGGCCTTGGAGCACAGTGATGAGAGACGTCATGGGGCATTATGGTGACAGTGGTAAAGGAGCATTGTGATGAAAGTGTTCATGGAGCAACGCGATTATCGGGACAATGGAGCATTGTGAATAGAAAGGCCATGGAGCATTGAGATAAGAGAGTTCATGGAGCAGTGTGATGAAAGTGGTCATGGATCACTGTGATGACAAGTGTCCTGGAACCTAGTGATGACACGGTTCATACAGCCTTGAGATGACAAGGGCCAAGGCGAATTGTGATGACACTTGTCATGGGGCACTGTGATGACATTGGTCATCTTGCATTTTGATGACAGTGATCATGTAGAATTTTGATTAAAGGTATCATGGAGCACTGTGATGACAAAGGCCAAGGAACCTTTTGATGACAAGTGTCATTGAGCAATGGGATGACACGGGAATGGAGTATTATGATGACAAGTGTTCTGGAGCATTGTGATGACAAGGGCAAGGAGCATTGTGATTAAAGGTGACAAGGAGCATTGTGATGACAACGGCATGGAGCATTGTGATGACACGGGCATGGAGCATTGTAATGATAGGCTATCTGGAACATTGTGATGAAAAAGGGACGGAGCATTTTGATGAGAGCGTCCAAGGAGCATTGTGCTGACAATGGCATGGAGAATTGTGATGAAAAGGGTACTGGAGCACTGTGAGGAAAGGAGTCATGGATCATTGTGATGACAGGGGTCATGGAGCTTTGTGATGACAAGGGTCATGGAGCATTGTGATGACACGGTCAAGGAACATTGCGATGACAAGAATTCTGGAGCATTGTGATGAAAGGGCATGGAGCATTGTGATTAAAGGTGACAAGGAGCATTGTGATGATATGGGCAGAGAATTTTGTGATGACAGGGGTCATGGAGCTTTTTGGTAAGAGAGGCCTTGGAGATTTGTGACGGCAGGCGTCATGGGGCATTGTGATTACAGCGGTCTTGGAGCATTGGGTTGAAAGGGGTCATGGAGCACTGTGATTACAGGGGCCATGGAGCATTGTGAATACAAAGGCTATGGAGCAGTGAGATGATATGTTTCATGGAGCATTGTGATGAAAGTGATCATGGATCATTGTGATGACAAGTGTCCTGGAACCTTGTGATGACACGGTTCATGGAGCATTGTGATGACAAGGACCAAGGCGAATTGTGATGACATCTGTCATGGGGCATTGTGATGACAGTGGTCATCTAGAATTGTGATGAAAGGTATCATGGAGCACTGTGATGTCAGGGGCCATGGAACATTGTGATGACAAAGGCCACTGAGCATTGTGATGACAAGTGTCATGGGGCATTTTGATGACATTGGCATGGAACATTATGCTGACAATGTTCTGCAGCATTTTGATGACAAGGGCATGGAGATTTGTGATGAGAGGGGCCATGGAACATTGTGATGACAAAGGCCATGGAGCCTTGTGATGACAAGTGTCATGGGGAATTTTGATGACATTGGCATGGAGCATTATGATGACAAGAGTTCTGGAGCATTTTGATGACAAGGGCATGGAGCTTTGTGATGAGAGGGCCCATGGAACATTGTGATGACAAAGGCCATGGAGCATTGTGATGCCACGGTCATGGAACTTTGTGATGACAAGAATTCTGGAGCATCGTGAGGAAAAAGACATGGAGCATTGTGATTAAAGGGGACATGGAGCATTGTGATGACAAGGGCCATGGAGCATTGTGATGCCACGGTCATGGAATATTGTGATAACAAGAATCCTGGAGCATCGTGAGGAAAAAGGCATGGAGTATTGTGATTATAGGGGACATGGAGCATTGTGATGACATGGGCAGGGAACAATGTGATGACAGGTGTTATGGAGCAATGTGATGACAAGTGTCATGGAGCATTGTGATGAGAGGGGCCTTGGAGTATTGTGATGACAGGGGTCATGGAGCATTGGGATAACATGGGCCATGGAGCATTGTGAAGAGAAGATTCGTGGAGCATTGTGATGACACGGGCATGAAGCATGGTGATGAAAACAGACCTGGAGCATTGTGATGACAAGGGCATGGAGCATTGTGATTACAGGAGACATGGAGCATTGTGATGACATTGGCAGGGATCATTGTGATTCCAGGGATCATGGAGCATTGTGATGACAAGTGTCATGCAATATTGTGCTGACACAGATCATGGAGCATTTTGATGAGAGTGGCCTTGGAGCACAGTGATGAGAGATGTCATGGGGCATTATGGTGACAGTGGTAAAGGAGCATTGTGACGAAAATGTTCATGGAGCAACGCGATTATCGGGACAATGGAGCATTGTGAATACAAAGGCCATGGAGCATTGAGATAACAGAGTTCATGGAGCATTGTGATGAAAGTGGTCATGGATCACTGTGATGACAAGTGTCCTGGAACCTAGTGATGACACGGTTCATACAGCCTTGAGATGACAAGGGCCAAGGCGAATTGTGATCACACGTGTCATGGGGCATAGTGATGACATTGGTCATCTTGCATTGTGATGACAGTGGTCATGTAGAATTTTGATGAAAGGTATCATGGAGCACTGTGATGACAAAGGCCAAGGAACATTTTGATGACAAGTGTCATTGAGCAATGGGATGACACGGGAATGGAGTATTATGATGACAAGTGTTCTGGAGCATTGTGATGACAAGGGCAGGGGGCATTGTGATGACAGAGGCCATGGAGCATTGCGATGACAACGGCATGGAGCATTGTGATGACACGGGCATGGAGCATTGTAATGATAGGCTATCTGGAGCATTGTGATGAAAAGGGGATGGAGCATTTTGATGAGAGGGTCCAAGGAGCATTGTGCTGACAATGGCATGGAGCATTGTGATGAAAAGGGTACTGGAGCACTGTGAGGAAAGGAGTCATGGATCATTGTGATGACAGGGGTCATGGAGCTTTGTGATGACAAGGGTTATGGAGCATTGTGATGACACGGTCAAGGAACATTGCGATGACAAGAATTCTGGAGCATTGTGATGAAAGGGCATGGAGCATTGTGATTAAAGGTGACAAGGCCATTGTGATGATATGGGCAGAGAACTTTGTGATGACAGGGGTCATGGAGCTTTTTGGTAAGAGAGGCCTTGGAGATTTCTGATTGCAGGCGTCATGGGGCATTGTGATGACAGTGGTCTTGGAGCATTGTGATGAAAAGGGTCATGGAGCACTGTGATTACAGGGGCCATGGAGCATTGTGAATACAAAGGCTATGGAGCAGTGAGATGACAGGGTTCATGGAGCATTGTGATGAAAGTGATCATGGATCATTGTGATGACAAGTGTCCTGGACCACAGTGATGACACGGGTCAGGGAGCATTGTGATGGCAAGGGCCATGGCGAATTGTGATGACACGTGTCATGGGGCATTTTGATGACATTGGCATGGAACATTATGCTGACAATGTTCTGCAGCATTTTGATGACAAGGGCATGGAGCTTTGTGATGAGAGGGCCCATGGAACATTGTGATGACAAAGGCCATGGAGCATTGTGATGCCACGGTTATGGAACTTTGTGATGACAAGAATTCTGGAGCATCGTGAGGAAAAAGACATGGAGCATTGTGATTAAAGGGGACATGGAGCATTGTGATGACAAGGGCCACGGATCATTGTGATGCCACGGTCATGGAACATTGGGATGACAAGAATTCTGGAACATTGTGAGGAAACAGGCATGGAGCATTGTGATTAAAGGGGACATGGAGCATTGTGATGACATGGGCAGGGAACACTGTGATGACAGGCGTTATGGAGCAATGTGATGACAAGTGTCGTGGAGCATTGTGATGAGAGGGGCCTTGGAGAATTGTGATGACAGGGGTCATGGAGCATTGTGATGACATGGGCCATGGAGCATTGTGAAGACAATATTCATGGAGCATTGTGATGACACGGGCATGGAGCATTGTAATGATAGGCTATCTGGAGCATTGTGATAAAAAGGGGATGGAGCATTTTGATAAAATGGTCCAAGTAGCATTGTGCTGACAATGGCATGGAGCATTGTGATGAAAAGGGTACTGGAGCAATGTGAGGAAAGGAGTCATGGATCATTGTGGTGACAGGGGTCATGGAGCTTTGTGATGACAAGGGTCATGGAGCTTTTTGGTAAGAGAGGCCTTGGAGATTTGTGATGGCAGGCGTCATGGGGCACTGTGATGAGAGCGGTCTTGGAGCATTGTGATGAAAGGGGTCATGGAGCACTGTGATTACAGGGGCCATGGAGCATTGTGAATACAAAGGCTATGGAGCATTGAGATGACATGGTTCATGGAGCATTGTGATGAAAGTGATCATGGATCATTGTGATGACAAGTGTCCTGGAACCTTGTGATGACACGGTTCAAGGAGCACTGTGATGACAAGGACCATGGCGAATTGTGATGACATATGTCCTGGGACATTGTGATGACAGTGGTCATCTACAATTGTGATGAAAGGTATCATGGAGCACTGTGATGACAGGGGCCATGGAACATTGTGATGACAAAGGCCATGGAGCATTTTGATGACAAGTGTCATGGGGCATTTTGATGACATTGGCATGGAGCATTATGATGAAAAGAGTTCTGGAGCGTTTTGATGACAAGGTCATGGAGATTTGTGATGAGAAGGGCCATGGAACATTGTGATGACAAAGGCCATGGAGCAATTTGATGCCAGGTGTCATGGGGCATTTTGATGACATTGGCATTACCATTATGATGAAAAGTGTCCTGAGGCATTTTGATGACAAGGGCATGGAGCATTGTGATGAAAGGTTTCATTTTGCACTGTGATGACAAGGGGGATGGAGTATTGTGATGAAACTGGTCCTGGAGCATTGTGATAACAAAAGCCATGGAGCTTTGTGATGACAGGCATCATGGAGCATTGTGAAGAAAGGGGCCATGGGGAATTGTAATGACAATAGAGAAATGTGATGAAAATGGTCAGCGAGCATAGTGATTAAAGTGGTCATTGAGAATTGTGATGAAAAGCGACAGAGAGCATTGTGATGACAAAGGTCATGGAGAACAGTGATGACCAGGGTCATGTAGCATTGTGATGTCACGGTCATGGAACATTGTGATGACAAGAATTCTGGAACATTGTGATGACAAGGGCCATGGAACAGTGTGAGGACAAGAATTCTGGAGCATTGTGAGGAAACAGGCATGGAGCATTGTGATTATAGGGGACATGGAGCATTGTGATGACATGGGCAGGGAACACTGTGATGACAGGTGTTATGGAGCAATGTGATGACAAATGTCGTGGATCATTGTGATGAGAGGGGCCTTGGAGAATTGTGATGACAGGGGTCATGGAGCATTGTGATGACATGGGCCATGGAGCATTGTGAAGAGAAGATTCATGGAGCATTGTGATGACACGGGCATGAAGCATGGTGATGACAACAGACCTGGAGCATTGTGATGACAAGGGCATGGAGCATTGTGATTCCAGGAGACCTGGAGCATTGTGATGACATTGGCTGGGATCATTGTGATTCCAGGGATCATGGAGCATTGTGATGAAAAGTGTCATCCCATATTGTGCTGACACAGATCATGGAGCATTTTGATGAGAGTGGCCTTGGAGCACAGTGATGAGAGACGTCATGGGGCATTATGGTGACAGTGGTAAAGGAGCATTGTGATGAAAGTGTTCATGGAGCAACGCGATTATCGGGACAATGGAGCATTGTGAATAGAAAGGCCATGGAGCATTGAGATAACAGAGTTCATGGAGCAGTGTGATGAAAGTGGTCATGGATCACTGTGATGACAAGTGTCCTGGAACCTAGTGATGACACGGTTCATACAGCCTTGAGATGACAAGGGCCAAGGCGAATTGTGATGACACTTGTCATGGGGCATTGTGATGACATTGGTCATCTTGCATTTTGATGACAGTGGTCATGTAGAATTTTGATTAAAGGTATCATGGAGCACTGTGATGACAAAGGCCAAGGAACCTTTTGATGACAAGTGTCATTGAGCAATGGGATGACACGGGAATGGAGTATTATGATGACAAGTGTTCTGGAGCATTGTGATGACAAGGGCATGGAGCATTGTGATTAAAGGTGACAAGGAGCATTGTGATGACAACGGCATGGAGCATTGTGATGATAGGCTATCTGGAACATTGTGATGAAAAAGGGACGGAGCATTTTGATGAGAGCGTCCAAGGAGCATTGTGCTGACAATGACATGGAGCATTGTGATGAAAAGGGTACTGGAGCACTGTGAGGAAAGGAGTCATGGATCATTGTGATGACAGGGGTCATGGAGCTTTGTGATGACAAGGGTCATGGAGCATTGTGATGACACGGTCAAGGAACATTGCGATGACAAGAATTCTGGAGCATTGTGATGAAAGGGCATGGAGCATTGTGATTAAAGGTGACAAGGAGCATTGTGATGATATGGGCAGAGAATTTTTTGATGACAGGGGTCATGGAGCTTTTTGGTAAGAGAGGCCTTGGAGATTTGTGACGGCAGGCGTCATGGGGCATTGTGATGACAGCGGTCTTGGAGCATTGGGTTGAAAGGGGTCATGGAGCACTATGATTACAGGGGCCATGGAGCATTGTGAATACAAAGGCTATGGAGCAGTGAGATGATATGTTTCATGGAGCATTGTGATGAAAGTGATCATGGATCATTGTGATGACAAGTGTCCTGGAACCTTGTGATGGCACGGTTCATGGAGCATTGTGATGACAAGGACCAAGGCGAATTGTGATGACATCTGTCATGGGGCATTGTGATGACAGTGGTCATCTAGAATTGTGATGAAAGGTATCATGGAGCACTGTGATGTCAGGGGCCATGGAACATTGTGATGACAAAGGCCATTGAGCATTGTGATGACAAGTGTCATGGGGCATTTTGATGACATTGGCATGGAACATTATGCTGACGATGTTCTGCAGCATTTTGATGACAAGGGCATGGAGATTTGTGATGAGAGGGGCCATGGAACATTGTGATGACAAAGACCATGGAGCCTTGTGATGACAAGTGTCATGGGGAATTTTGATGACATTGGCATGGAGCATTATGATGACAAGAGTTCTGGAGCATTTTGATGACAAGGGCATGTAGCTTTGTGATGAGAGGGCCCATGGAACATTGTGATGACAAAGGCCATGGAGCATTGTGATGCCACGGTCATGGAACTTTGTGATGACAAGAATTCTGGAGCATCGTGAGGAAAAAGACATGGAGCATTGTGATTAAAGGGGACATGGAGCATTGTGATGACTAGGGCAATGGGGCATTGTGATGCCACGGTCATGGAACATTGGGATGACAAGAATTCTGGAACATTGTGAGGAAACAGGCATGGAGCATTGTGATTAAAGGGGACATGGAGCATTGTGATGACATGGGCAGGGAACACTGTGATGACAGGCGTTATGGAGCAATGTGATGACAAGTGTCGTGGAGCATTGTGATGAGAGGGGCCTTGGAGAATTGTGATGACAGGGGTCATGGAGCATTGTGATGACATGGGCCATGGAGCATTGTGAAGACAATATTCATGGAGCATTGTGATGACACAGGCATGGAGCATTGTAATGATAGGCTATCTGGAGCATTGTGAAAAAAAGGGGATGGAGCATTTTGATAAAATGGTCCAAGTAGCATTGTGCTGACAATGGCATGGAGCATTGTGATGAAAAGGGTACTGGAGCACTGTGAGGAAAGGAGTCATGGATCATTGTGGTAACAGGGGTCATGGAGCTTTGTGATGACAAGGGTCATGGAGCATTGTGATGACACGGTCAAGGAACATTGCGATGACAAATATTCTGGAGCACTGTGATGAAAGGGCATAGAGCATTGTGATTAAAGGTGACAAGGCCATTGTGATGATATGGGCAGAGAACTTTGTGATGACAGGGGTCGTGGAGATTTTTGGTAAGAGAGGCCTTGGAGATTTGTGATGGCAGGCGTCATGGGGCATTGTGATGACAGCGATCTTGGAGCATTGTGATGAAAGGGGTCATGGAGCACTGTTATTAAAAGGGCCATGGAGCATTGTGAATACAAATGCTATGGAGCATTGAGATGACAGGGTTGATGGAGCATTGTGATGAAAGTGATCATGGATCATTGTGATGACAAGTGTCCTGGAACCTTGTGATGACACGGTTCATGGAGCATTGTGATGACAAGGACCAAGGCGAATTGTGATGACATCTGTCATGGGGCATTGTGATGACAGTGGTCATTTGGAATTGTGATGAAAGGTATCATGGAGCACTGTGATGACAGGGGCCATGGAACATTGTGATGACAAAGGCCATGGAGCATTGTGATGACAAGTGTCATGGGGCATTTTGATGACATTGGCATGGAGCATTATGATGACAAGAGATCTGGAGCATTTTGATGACAAGGGCATGGAGCATTATGATGACAAGAGATCTGGAGCATTTTGATGACAAGGGCATGGAGCTTTGTGATGAGAGGGGCCATGGAACATTGTGATGACAAAGGCCATGGAGCATTGTGATGACAAGTGTCATGGGGCATTTTGATGACATTGGCATGGCGCATTATGATGACAAGAGTTCTGGAGCGTTTTGATGACAAGGGCATGGAGCATTGTGATGAAAGGGGCCATGGAGCATTGAGATGACAGGCGTCATGAAGCATGGTAATGACACTGGTCATGGAGCATTGTGATGAAAGAGATCATGGAGCAATATGATAACAGGGGCCTTGGATCATTGTGATGACAGGTGTATTGGAGCATTGTGATGAAAGTAGTCATGGATCATTGTGATGACATGTGTCCTGGAACCTAGTGATGACACGGTTCATCGAGTATTGTGATGACAAGGGTCATAGCGAATTGTGACGACAGGTGTCATGGGGCATTGTGATGACATTGATCATCTAGGAATTGTGATGAAAGGTATCATGGAGCACTGTGATGACTGGGGGCATGAAGCATTGTTATGAAAATTGTCCTGGATTATTGTGATGACAGCAGTCATGGAGAATTGTGATGACAGCTATTATGCAGCATTGTGTTGACAAGGGTATGGACTATTGTGATGACAATGGTCATGGAGCAATGTGACGAAAGTTTTCATGGAGCATCGTGATGAAAAGTGCCTGGGAGCATTGTGACGATAAAGGCCATGGAGTATTGTGATGACAAGTGTCATGGAGCATTGTAATGAAAGGTTTCATTGTGCACTGTGATGACAAGGGGGATGGAGTATTGTGATGAAACTGGTCCTGGAGCATTGTGATAACAAAAGCCATGGAGCTATGTGATGACAGGCATCATGGAGCATTGTGAAGAAAGGGGCCATGGGGAACTGTAATGACAATAGAGACATGTGATGAAAATGGTCAGCGAGCATAGTGATTAAAGTGGTCATTGAGAATTGTGATGAAATACGACAGAGAGCATTGTGATGACAAAGGTCATGGAGAACATTGATGACCAGGGTATTGAAGCATTGTGATGACACGGTCATGGAACATTGTGATGACAAGAATTCTGGAGCATTGTGATGACAAGGGCCATGGAGCATAGTGATGCCACGGTCATGGAACATTCTGATGACAAGAATTCTGGAGAATTGTGAGGAAACAGGCATGGAGCATTGTGATTATAGCGGACATGGAGCATTGTGATGACATGGGCAGGGAACACTGTGATGACAGGTGTTATGGAGCAATGTGATGACAAGTGTCGTGGAGCATTGTGATGAGAGGGGCCTTGGAGAATTGTGATGACAGGGGTCATGGTGCATTGTGATGACATGGGACATGGAGCATTGTGAAGACAAGATTCATGGAGCATTGTGATGACACGGGCATGAAGCATGGTGATGACAACAGACCTGGAGCATTGTGATGACAAGGGCATGGAGCATTGTGATGAAAAGGGTACTGGATCACTGTGAGGAAAGGAGTCATGGATCATTGTGATGACAGGGGTCATGGAGCTTTGTGATGACAAGGGTTATGGAGCATTGTGATGACACGGTCAAGGAACATTGCGATGACAAGAATTCTGGAGCATTGTGATGAAAGGGCATGGAGCATTGTGATTAAAGGTGACAAGGAGCATTGTGATGATATGGGCAGAGAACTTTGTGATGACAGGGGTCATGGAGCTTTTTGGTAAGAGAGGCCTTGGAGATTTCTGATTGCAGGCGTCATGGGGCATTGTGATGACAGTGGTCTTGGAGCATACTGATGAAAAGGGTCATGGAGCACTGTGATTACAGGGGCCATGGAGCATTGTGAATACAAAGGCTATGGAGCAGTGAGATGACAGGGTTCATGGAGCATTGTGATGAAAGGGATCATGGATCATTGTGATGACAAGTGTCCTGGAACATTGTGATGACATGGTTCATGGAGCACTGTGATGACAAGGACCATGGCGAATTGTGATGACATCTGTCCTGGGGCATTGTGATGACAGTGGTC